>NC_135433.1:15201540-15501540 GCF_051991255.1 Vanacampus margaritifer | reverse complement strand
TCAGTTTTACCAACCTTTATTGTGCCAAGGCACATATTTTAAATTAGCACACCAATGACAGTCTCCTCAATTTAACTTGCAGTGAAATGTGGGTGTGTTTAGTTTAATACAGAGCTTTTGTTCTGCAACAGGTGCTATCTAGCGTACAACCATCAATCATTTTATTGTTTTGCCTGTCACTTTGCGTTGCTGACCTAGACAGGGGAACAATTATACATTCTGCCTCACAGACTTGCAAAAAACAACAACCTTCAAAGAGGTAATATTTAGTGTCAATGTAACACTCCATTACTTTTCTTACGTTACTTTCCGTGGTAACAAGCTAACAGATCAGTGCGAGCCTACAGACGTGGGCCTGCATGGCAAATGGCACCTGGTAAGTCATGCTGATTGGTTGTTTTTCCTCAGGTGTGGTGGTTTCTTGTATTCCTTCTAATATACAATTACAGATGGGGCCAGAGATGTAGTGTTGTTTTTTTATCACATCATTATAAAGTTATGTTGACTTTTGTTATACCAAATATCTGATCAAAAGTGTTGTTAAAAAAATACAACCTTCCGCCTCTTTAACAAACCTATTTTATTATTTACTGCAAGGAAACTGTCAATACAATCAGACGTGCAGTTGAGGGGACATGCCGCAGTCCTTCCAATTTCAGAATCTCTTCACTATGCTCCCTTATGATTGGAGATTACTCAGTCACTAAGTAGTGGTGACAATTATTCATTTAAGAATGCATTATACTGCCCATTGTGCCCAATGAGTTGAGTTGAATTGGATACATTAAACCATGATGTACTGTACACAATATGTAGTTATTTACATTGTTTTAGTTACATGTATTTTATTATTATTATTAGGTTATTTTGATTTTTGATTTTTTTTTTACATAATTCAATTTTATAGTGTGCTATTTTACTTATTAACTCATTCGCTGCCATTGACGGCTTTAGACATATAAAATTCATTCGAACTATTTCTATTAGTTTAACATTTTTCCCCACTTTTGTTAACAAGAGTATGAAAACCTCGATTTTTATTTATTTATTGCACATTTAAAACCGATATAAAATGTGTGATTAATCATGAGTTAACTTGTGAAGTCATGCGATTAATTATGATTTTAAAATATTAATCGCCTGACTCCCCTAATTTTTAATAATCTTTTATTTTTTTTCCTTTTTTAAAAAAAATAAAAGATTATTAAAAAATAGGAGCATATTTTTTTTCGGAATTACTCGCATGACTTCACTAGTTAACTCACAATTAATCACACATTTTATATCTGTTCTAAATGTACAATATTTTTTTCTAGGTTTTCATACTCTTGTTAACAAAAATGGGAAAAAAATGCTTAACGAATAGAAATAGGTCAAATGAATTTTTGACATCTATAGCCAATGGCAGTCAATGAGTTAAAAACTAATTTTTGCAATGTTTTTATTTTATTTTTTAGGGGAGACAGGAACGGAGTGAATGGCTTTCCATTCATTACAATGATGGAAGATTTGAGACACGAGGATTCACAGTTATGAGCGTGGTCTGGTTAGGGAACAATTAAATTCGTATCTCAAGGCACCACTGTAATTAATAGCCCAAAAGTGGGCGGATCCCGCGGCTTCCCCACGTGCCCCGACACGCCGCAGCCCCCTCTTCTGCATACTGCAGGCACGCGCACGCAACGCGGAGCGATGCTTCCGCGTTCTCCTCGTTCAGCGCCTCTTCCTCACTGATCGTCACCACCGGCCATCCTCCTCCTTCGTATCGATCCGCGCCGTCATAAAGAGGAAAAAAATGATGCTTCCATGTCATCTTTTTATGTAAATGACCGCGTACGAGGAAGAGGAGGGGAGAAGATGGAATCAGGCGCACCATAGCACATATATTTTTCCTATCCTTGTTTTATTATATATTTGTACGTTGTTTTTCTTCTTCTGTCCGCTTCGGTGACGTTTTTGGGGGCCTGCATGCGGTGACCGGCGGGAATGTGTGACGACCATGCTGGCGGTGCGGTGCTTCTTGCTCTTTGCTGCAGTGGGCGAGCGGCTGGCGGTGTCAGGTAAGAGCGAGGAGACACGATGATTGGCAGGCGGATGGGGGGGTGCACGCACTGCTACAGTGGCAACCCACCTGCTGTAGGATAGCATCAACATCGTGCTTGGGTTATGGTGTGCGCGGCGTGGCCTGGATGTGACGGCTTTTGCTGCATAGACACATTTCTACTGCAGCCCTCTCATGTGCGAGCAACTCCTTGTTTTTAAGCCAATGGGGATGCACCGCCACAACTTGTGCAACACCACTGCAATGTGTTTTAAGCCCCATTTAGCTCGACAAGAGCGGCTCAGCAACACCCTGAGCTGCATTATTAAGGACCACTTGTGAGCGCAGTGGGTGGATGGTATTAGCCTTGCAGCCAAAAAGGTTCTATATTTGCGTGGGTTCTCGCCAGGTGGTCCAGCTTCCTCCCACAGTTCAACTACTACATTGTGTTTAGTATTTACAAAAGCACTGCCCACTAAAGACACTAAATTGTCTTTAAAAAACAACAACAACAAAAACACGTACCGTGTGTCAGATTCATGAAGGCTCAAATTGACCTTGTGGAAAGGCGACATGATAATTACCGATGGTAAACGTGATTATTTTGCTCAACATTGTAATCAGAATTATTATGGAAAATTATTGACATTGTTCGGTAAACATTAAGGTTTTTTTTTCATTTCAATTCTTAAAGTGGAATGATTTGACTTAATTCAGTGGGATTGCATGATGCAATTGTTGTCATTTTACAGTTGAAATTAATTGATATATCTATATTTAGGGGTGTGCATGTCCAAAAAAGACGACTCAGTATGTAGTAGGGGTGTTAAAAAAAAAAGATTCTGCAATATATCGTGATATCACAGCGCACAGTTCTCGTATTGATTCAATATACAGCCGAAAAGATTTTTAAAGATCAATTTTTGATGGAAATATTCAACAAAATGTCTTAATTACAGTTAGGCTTCACACTTTAAGCATAGAAGAATGTTATATTTATGGAACATTAAGCCTTAATATTTGATTTGTTTGTTTGTTAAATACGGCGGACCACAGTTTATATAAGTACATTTTCATACAAATCTTACAGTGTACATGTAGAAGTTTATTGATTAGTATTTTCTAAATTTGAGTTTAAAAAAATCACAATAATTGACTTTTAGATACGTATCGGGATTAATAGATATCGAATCGAATCGTGACCTATGAATCGTGATACAGATCGAATCGCAAGCTACTAGGCAATTCACACCCCTAGTACGGAGCTTGATATATTTTAAGGTAGAATGATTTCAACAAGTCCTCCAACAATAACCACGTTATATAATTAGTATTACATTGTTCGATACCACCTTTTATCATACCGATACTAGTCTGAGTACTCAACTCTTTGATATATAAAATTTCCCCAAAACAATAATGACAGATAATTCTAAAAAAAAAAATTTCCCTTAAAATTGCATGAAATGAATGGCAATTTTCTATTATCTTTTTTGTTTTGTTCATCAAATACATATTTTGCATAGAACACACAATAAAATGATTTTTGTTGTGTAATTTAAGGTTTTTTAGATTTCCAATCTCAGATTCAGAATTGTCAGATAAGTGTGTTTCATGTACCTGATCGTCAATACTGGTATCGGCTGCCGTCGCGACTCGCAAGAGCCCGATACCTTGAAATAAGGCTGAGTATCGGTACAGATACCAACATTTGATATCGGTACTCGCCCATCCATATTCACTTCCTTCAAATCAAAACCAATTTCTCGAATCAGTTTTCGTTACACCCCTAGTAAACACAGTTATCAGGGCAACATGTGACTTTGAAATAAATTATAACTAACATTTACAAAACATGTATGTTAGCTTCTTTGAAGATACTAAACTTGTCTTTTATGACGTGATGATATTTTATGTTTTCAGTCAACAAAAATGGATGCCATGACTCCAGTCATTGTTACTGAAACAGTGAATATTCTAAAAACGTTTCTCTTCAATTTTGACAAAAACACATTAAATGCTAAATAGGCTTCGCTTTCTTACCAAAACATTTAAGTTGACTCATTTGATGGCTTCTTGTATTGTCACAAGCATGTAGACTCCTAATTGTGTGTGCTGTTTGCTTTCCAGGTGTAGGCAGAAACCCAGGCCGGGATGGAGGCACCTGGGATTGGTCGTCTTGGTCCGGGCACAGGACGGAGGGCGGCGACACGGCGGCCCAGGTGACCTATCCCAAACGTCTGGTGCAGAGGACTGAGTCAGAGCACGAAATGGCTCACGAGCACCTGGACACCAGAGTGAAAAATAACACGCGGCACACCTCGGTGAGTTCGAACCCAGGCACACCCTCTTATGACTGGGGGATGTGGCTTTGTTTAAAATGAACCAGTTCCTTTCAAAGTCATGTTAAATGGGAGTCAGTACACGCATTGCCTTTGATAATCCCAAAGAAAGTTCTGATGTTCTAGTAGTCTTTTCCTGACATTTTCTGAAGTTTTTGTGCTGACACTGAGTGGTATTTAGCACTCCTAGTACATTAGTTGTTTATTTTTGCTTCCCTTTTCAAAATGACTTTCTTTTCAAGGCATATTAACTCATTCACTGCCATTGACGGCTATAGACGTCAAAAATTCATTTGAACTATTTCTATTATCAACTTCCGTTAACAAGAGTATGAAGACCTAGAAATTTTTTTATTGTACATTTAGAACAGATATAAAATTTACGATTAATCGTGAATTAACTAGTGAAGTCATGCGATTAATTACGATAAAAAAATGTAATCGCCTGACGCCTCTAATTTTTAATAATCTTTTCTTTTCTTTTTTTAAATCGCGTCAGATGATTTCAATTTTTAATTGTAATAAATTACATGACTTCAATAGTTAACTCACGATTAATCACAAATTTTATATCTGTTCTAAATGTACAATATTTTTTTCTAGGTTTTTATACTGTTACTAACAAAAGTGGGGGAAAAAATGTTAAACTAATAGAAATTGTTCAAATGGATTTTTGACGTCTATAGCCGTCAATGGCATTGAATGAGTTAGTGGTGGTAAAAGTTTTAAAAGGACACAAGCGATATAGTAACTTGAAGGCAGCCTGTTCTTGAGACAGGGGTGGGGACTTGTTAACCTTGCCAGCAAGGTGAATTCTACTACCAGAATCCATCTTGTTCTGCTCTCGCTGATACGTTCGCAACCGACCTTTTTTTTTAGGTCGGACCAATCAGGTGTTGTTTAGGGCGGGACATGCAGCTGTGATGAAATCAGGAAGTGCCGATGCCGGGGGAAACAATCAAACCTAACATAGACGAATGGACGCTGAAATTAATTAATTCTTTGTTGAATGTTGAACAGTGACAGGAGCTTTGTGCATTTTTAGCTGGTTAAGATGTTCATTAACGACATTTTCATACTTTGCCGTGATTGGTCAAAACCACGTGTACAAGATGCCGCATTGTCCAATCAGCTCAAAGTATTGTACAGAATATCCCGCCTTTTCCGAACATCTGGCTATTGCCAGGTTAGGGACTTGTAAATTGAGGCGTAATTAAGACATGCATAGTGTTTTTGGTAACACAGGTGGAGACAAACACTAAGTGAAACATGCTGAGTCATGTGACTTGAATGAAACATGTAAAGTGAGGACCAACATAAAATACAGATGTTTCTTTTTTGGGTGTAGAATTGTGGAATGGACTTGATGATGTGTTGAAGCTGTGCACTTCTCTGTTGCGGTTTCAGAAAAATAAAAAAAAATAGGTGAAATAATTAGTGCCATTGATGAAATGTAAAACATTTAGGAACTATAATGTGAGTGTAGTAGTTATTTTATGTAACTCAATAAGATTGTATACAATAGGCAAAAATAAGGCTGGTGCTTCTGCCTATACCTTTTTTGGTTCATTGTTTTGTTCGAAGGGATGCTTGTGTTTTCTTTTCTGTGTTGTGTGTGGTAGCCGAAATAAACCATTTATTCATTCATTCATTCATTGACAGACAGACAAGACACATAGGCCTCGTCCAGACGGAAGCAAAGCAGTCTTCGTTCCTCAAACAAATCTCGTACACACAGAAACATTTCAAGACTTGCGTGTGTTCAAAAGAAGACGCTGAGGACGTTTAACGGCTGTAATGTATATGCCGAGTCTGGAGTGGCGCTGTAGCGCAGCCAAAGGGAGTTAACGGAAGGCGTAGAAGAAGAATCAGCAAAGAAGACAAACACTTTTATTTGTTCTAACTTTACTGCAATCTACAGAACAAACATGGCTTTGCATGTATCGAAAACAACATGAAAAAGCCGAACACAGGAGAAGTGACAATGTTGTTGAACGTGGGAATAAAGAAGCTAAATATTTTGCTGCAAAAGCATAAGCAAGCTAAGGAAGCTGCGCAAGACGACTACGACACGGCTAGCCGCCATTGTTGTTGACAGACTGACGGTTCGCGCGCAGTCACACGAGAATTGGCGCATACGTCATCAATGTGCGACAACGTGTCGTCATCGAGCTGCGACCATTACGTCATCACTGGAGGAGTATCCCGCATATGGTGTCCAGACGGAAATCTTTCCACTCTGGAGCCCGGTTTCAAAAGTGATCGATTTCAAGCTCCGAAACCGTGCCATTGTGTGGACGAACGGTAAAAAAAAACTTGTGGGGATACATTGAAACGGGCTTTCGTGTGGACGGGGGCCATAGTGTATGTTAAGCACATTGAGCAGATGAACACGGGTGACAGTTGAGACATTCAAAGAGACATGACTGTTACGGCCCACGATGTTCGTGGTTGTTTGTTTTTTGTGTGTTTTGAGTGTGGACTGTGTGAGTGCTCCTCCCTGATTGGTGGACCATCTGCCCGACTCGGTTCACCAATCAGGGCAGGGGAGGGGCGCTGATTGCCTCATTCGGTTATATTCTGCAGTCAGTATTTTCTTGGGTGTTACTTTGACAGTGGGGACTTCGGGAGCATTGGCTCCATTTTGTTTAGTTTCTGTGTTTGAAGGTATAGAGTTCCGTCATGTGTTGCCTCATTCGTGTGTTGTCCCACCTCATGTCCACCCGTTTTTGTTCAGTGTGCCCCCTTTTCCACCACTTTTACAATTACGTGCCACCCGACGCGTAACAATGACACTGACAGAGGGGAAGACATGTAAATGACATACAGTCGATGGAAACAAATGGAATCCAAGCTGTGACATTACTGTAGGTGGGCATGTACTGTTTGTGTGATTAAGGTGGAAATACAGGATACATACTACAGGTACGTTTTGCCATGGAGGGCAATTCCCAAAGTAATCAATGGAATAATCTATAGAATGATCGATTCTAAAAAGTTTCATTAGTGGAGCTTTATACAGTATACAGTGATAAAGTAAGACATACTTAAGAGCTTTAGCAGTGACGTGAGTAGAAACACTGGAGGACACGTATTATATATGGGAGGACATACAGTGGATATGAAAAGTCGACACACCCCTGTTCCAATGCCAGCTTTTTGTCCTAATAAAAAAAGAGACATTTCTCACCTTTTCTGTCCACAATTTCAACCTGTTTCGCGACTTACGTGAAACAAAAACATTGCATGTCTCAATAAATCCAACTACTGTCTCCACTATGCTGCCACCTATATCAGTGTTTCAGCTAAGTGTTTGCTTATACTTTCTCAAATATCTTCACCTATGTAGGGATACAATTCCTAATAGAGAATATGCATGATAGTGGAGCATCAATCTTCGGATTCAAAATCAATTGCCTGATGTCTTTTGGCCGCTTACTGTAGCAGTTTGGATGATTTTTCCTCTGAGAATGTCTTGAGACAAAGGCGCGCTTTTGCTGGCATGTCTGTCTTGACACGTGTGGGCGTGAACGGCATCAAGACGACAGCCTGTCAGTCTCCTTCTCATTGTGTCGAGCATCTCTGCAGCTGCTTTCTTCTATGCATGTGCCTTTTCTTTTTGACCCATTTAGTTGGCGAGGATCCCCCGGAATGTCGCTTTGTGTGCGCACTCGGCTGCACACAGGCTTTCCTCTCTTCGCGTTTGCGTGTTTTCCGTGTATACCGTCGCATCGCATCATCCGGTGGGGGCCTGTCGGGGATCCCACCGGCTTCATTTATTCAGTGGTGTGTTGAAGTATGTCCCCATTAATTATGAAGAGGGTCCGTGCCAGCAGTGAGGCACGGGCTTAGTCGGAGCGATGTGATGATGCTCGATTGTCAGCTACTTCCTGTCACGTGACAGGATGCCCTTGTATGCAAGATGATGCGGTCCAGGGGTGGAAGCTTTGTAGGAGTTTGGACAAATCTCTATCCTATGTATTTGGAACTGGTGCGTTTTTGTTCGCTAAAATATTTAACAAGTGCGCTTTGGGGGTTGGGATAAATTTGAACATTTTCCTTTCCGGTCACATAACACTGAAGTGGAGTGTATTGGGAATTGTAGTACTGTATTTACTCCATTATTTACTTACTGTACATATGGCTGCTTCATCCATCCATTTTCTATACTACTGGTCACGGGTGAGAAGCTAACTTTGGACGGGAGGCATTCAAAACATGAATTCGCACTCACGCAATCTTCAATAAACCTAACATGCAAGTTTTGGGAATGTAGAAGGAAGTGCTTACCTAGCACTAGGAAGCAATAGTAACTACATTTACATGCAGTGAATATTCAGGTTAAGGTAAAAAAAAATTCGGTCTCTGAAATATTCGGGAGAACCCACTTATATATGTGAGCGGACAGTTACTCCCTACATATCCCGTAGGAAATCGGGACACAAAGAGAACGTCATTATGCAAATAGACGCAATTTCTGCTTTTAACATTATATGCTCAATAAAAGACATAGTCATGTCACTCATCACACTAATAAAGTACTTGGTTATTGACGAAACGTCCGTCAACCCGTCAACGACGGACGCCTATTTTGTAGACGACTGGCAGGAAACTTCGAAAAAGTGACAAATTCAGCATTGACCAAAGTGGGTTTTCGTCAATAAATCCGGCAATATGTCAACGACGGGCGTCTCATTTTGGTGAAGGGTTGACGATTGACAGAAACATTGACGGACGCTGATTTTGCTGCACAATCGCCGAATGACTGATTGACGGTCTGGTTTGAAATATTGACGGATTGATGATGACGGAAGGCTGTCCCAACTGTAGACGATTGCCGAATGATGGACGCTCAAAATTCATTGACGCGCCCACCTCTGCTTTCCCCCTCGCTTCAAAAATGTTTGTTTACCTCTGCTTGTGTGTTTCCAGTGGGTTGCTTGCCAGACACACGGACTTACATACAGTGCTCCCTCGCTATAACGCGGTTCACTTTTCGTGGATATTTTTTTGGTGCAGTTTTGCATGCTTAAAAAAAAAGAAGAAGACATTTATGAAGGTTTGAACATTGAGAATGTTTAAACGAGAAATATGAGAAAAGTGTATAAACTGTGTGGTGAGAGGTTTTAAAGCCTTAAGTCAATCTTAAACATTTCTTGTCAAAAATATACTAGTGACCTCACTAGCCTAAACACGACATTCTGATTAATATTACATTTGTGGAATATGAGTTAAGCAGCAAAATCCAGCCGTGTTTATCCATCTCAGGGGGCGTCCATTTTGCCACTTGCTGTCGACTGAAGATGACATCACAGTTGCGCAGGGCTCAGGCAACAACCAATCACAGCTCACCTGTTTTCTGAAGCTGCGCTGTGATTGGTTGTTACATGAGACCTGGGCAACATTGATGTCATCTTCAGTCAACAGCATGTGGCAAAATGGCCGCCCCCTAAAATGGAAAATATGGCTGGATTTTGCTGCTTAACTCATATTCCACTAACGCAATATTATTTTTTGTTTTTATTTGAACAAATGTTCTTTTTTTTTATTACACAAAAGGCAAACGTCACAAACATAACCAACAAACCCCAAGAAACCAAACCAAAAAACAAAACAATCTGACAGACAAGCTAAACCAAGGACTATGTAAACAAAACAAATATAATTCTGTCACAACACAAAAAAAAATGGGCATCACAGACACGACCCAAAAACTCAAAACATACGGTACGTATTAGAAACATACATATTTACATAACCTTACAGATGTATACATGTACACATATCCTACTCATATACACACAAACACAATATATTCCTGCTGCTACTTTCAACATACAGTCGTTATGGAAGAAAATGAAAAAAACAACAACAACAAACATTCAGAAGACCAAAAAAAAAGAAAATAAAGAAGACAATAATTTATCGAAACGGTAAGTAAATAATAGATCTAATACATTAATTTAACTCAATAATACTAATAGTATTGGGCCTCAAATATTTGCTTCCAAACAAAATCACACTGTTTTTGTTTATTTCTGTCCGCTGATATATAGTTCTCTCAATACTGAAATAATATTTCATTAAAGTTTCCATTTACTTATTCCTTGGAGGGTCTGCATTTTTCCAATGTTGTAACAATAACGTCTTAAAAACTAATGAAGAAAATGAAAGTTGCCATCCCACTGGATATTTAAATTTTTTCACATTTTGCAACTCAATATTAAACAGAATAACACATTTAGACTAGTGGAGCTGCATAGAACATTATTGTCCCAAAAAATGGTTGACTTTTCCTTTAAAACATTAATAATAAATGTAAAACATAAAGCTAACTTTGTGGATTTCATTCAATGCGGGTATTTTGTGTGAATAGATTCACCCTGTGGCATTTTCACACTAGAGACTGAAAATAACATCAAAACAAAGAAAGAGAAATCAATATATTCAAGCTAGGCTCGTTTAGCAAGTGGCAACATAAGATGGCCACCACACAAGTCGTTACTGTACTCAAAAGACCAAGATTTCTTGCAAATAGAGCATGCGCAGAACACAAAACAATGTTCCGTTCAAGGGAGTTACACCGATCGCGTTTATGTGACCAAATATTCGAGTCTTATTTGGGTTTTTAAAATCCTGAATAAAAGCATATTCTGGTTTTTGTATGTGGTTACATGAGCTTTTCATCAGCCGAAATCGGACTATCGTCAATATTTGGGTATGAAAGGGTTATTGACTGCACGTAAATATAGTCATTGAGGCTTTTCTGCTGGTTAGCTGTTAGCACTTTGAAATCACTCCGCCAGTCATTATCCTATTGGATGTGCCTTCTGACGTCACTGTGACCAACTGTTTTTGAAAAAAAGTTTTTTTTTTTTTGGTTGTCTTTGACATCAAATACTTCTTTGTAAGGCTTTTTCAACAACAACAAAATGTTTCCAAATTAGCCTCTTCACTCATTTGCTCCCAAAAACGTATAAATGCGTTCTATTTTAAATATTTTAAGTGTCCCAAAGAGATATTTACAAAAAAAAATTATGCTAGAGCATACAGAAGGCTAGGTCGAATAATTTATAGTTATTACACAAACGGCCAGCAGGTGGAAGCAAAGCAAAAGAGATCAACCAGGGGCCATGTTGGAAAAAAAAGCTCATTACTCTTCATTTCTAAATAGATTTGTGAATAATGATGAAACTTAGCTATATTCTAATGCTAATTGTTGCAAAACGGAAACAGATCCAAATATACTTTTTTTCCTGATAAAAGAAGATACTCTAATCTTTCTTTTTGTAGGTTGCAAAATCAGTCAAAATCCAGTAAAACAGCCGGGAGTGTAAGGGAGTTCCTCTGTGAAAATGGCTGGGAGTGAATGCGTTAACTGCTTAGTTTGTTTTAATTTATAATACGCTTTTGGTTTGACCTGGAAATCAAAATAACAAAAAGTAATGTTTTCCCAAAAAAAGAAAGAAAAAGTGAAAGTGCGAGAAGGTCAAAGAGACTCTGTCTACGGACTACAATCCCTGTCAAGGCGCTATCTGTGACCCCTGCACAATCGCTAACTACGGCAACAACACTAGAACAAAATACCTTCATATGCCTGCGCGATATTGTGCGTTTGTAAAATTATACACACACAAAAAACTTAGATTCTTATTTTAATTTTTTTTTTTCAGAAATAATTGTAATTTTAATTTTAAAGTAACTAACTAAGTAACTTTTGATCCTATACGTTTTAAAGATGAACATTTTACTTTTGACCCCATATTTCCATTGAGTCTGCATTGTTATACTTTACAGTAGGTCTGCGGTGTGTGTGTTTTAAATGACCCCCACCCCTCACCCAGTCTCAACCCCTATACTATTGTAACCCTAAGATGTTGTCGTTTCCGAAATAGTTTGGAGTTGATGTTTTCTGGCGTCTTCCTGCTAAATTAACCAGACACGGCACGGCAGGACAGGATTCAAGCACATCTCTCTTATTTAACGCTCTTCTTGAACGAGGCTCGCTCGGTTAAACGTCTCTCCTCTCTCTGCGCTCATCACATGCGCAGTACACAAAACACTTCAGCATGTAAAACTAAAATAAACACAAAACCAAAAGTAATAATTCACAAAACAAATATGAGTCAATTGCAAGTAAATATAAAAAATACACATTTGCAAACGTGTTACACTATGGTAATGGCCACACATTGTTCTAAAGACAATACAAATAAACCGTACCCACTCTCACGGGAAACTATAATTACAGTATGTGTCAAAATCTTTTCTATTCGTACAAGATATGCTTGGGTACAGAACTGCTTTGATTAAATTAAAAAACAAAACAAAAAACAAAACGTGCACCTGTCCTGTACCTTTCGCGATGTCTGTTTCATTTTGCGTGTGTGAGCGTGTTTTGACCTATGTGGTTGCCGTAGTTAGCGATCCAAGATGGCCGATCTTCTGGCGCGTCACAGATCGTGCCTTGACAATCCCCTTTTATACATGAGGATCACGTCAGCCGGAACCCTGGAAATTATTATTATCATTATTATTTGTTGATGTTGTTGTTTTTCTTCTTTCTTTTTTTAATTCACACTTCAACATCCAATTCAAACTGAGCACATAAACGGTGCTGTCAAACAAGACACAAGAAAAAGAAAACACTCAAAAAAAAAAAAAAGGTCTAATCGGACAGTAAACTTTTAAAGTTATTAAGTATAAGGCTTGCTTGGTCTTCACCCTCGTCAATGTTCTTCCAAACTCTTCAATTTCCTTACAATAAATCAAAAACAAAGGTCGACATTTTATCAAATCTACATTTGTGAATAAATTGTTTTGCCATTATTATCAAAGTATTGATCATCATTTCCCTTGTTCTGTCTTGTGTTACAATCCCCAACTTAATGCCGGAACCCTGGAAATGTCTATGAATTGTCTCTCGAGTGGCGCATGCGCGCGGGGGATTTTCCGTGCTGTCTCAGCACCGCCACCTGGTGGTCGGGAGTGGCGAAATACAAATGAAGATTTCCGCTTTTGTGCTTGAACTCGTGTTAGCAGTCAAATAAAGTAACACTGTTGTTTCCTTAAAATTGTACGCACTTCATGTATGTGGGCTGTGATCCATTTTATTGTACAAGCCGAGTGAGTCACTGCAGCCTCCGTCAAAGCTCCCCTGGTGCTGTCGGATTCTCTCTGTGGAGTCTGCACCAGGTTTCTCTCTCTGCTGAGCCCTCTCACTGCCTCCTCACCTCAATGCTCACCACGCTGGCCGGCATCCAGCCTGACAAGTTCCGCCATCATCCATCATAGTAGTTTAAGTGGCGAGATGCTTTCAAAGCGCTATTGATTCTCTCGCATTATTTATGATGCTTCACAAGTGCGGCTCACTTAAATAGAAATCTTTTGTTGTGCTTTGACACATCAACACATCGTCATTGATTGATTTCTTTTTTTCCTTTATGTTCTCTTGGCAGGCCGTCCACTTGGCGCAGAGCTGTTTCCAGGTGGAAGCCTTCGGACGTACCTTCACGCTGGACCTGGAGCTAAACCAGTTAGTACTGCATGCTCAGCTTGTTTGTATGGACACGTCAATGCTTTCATCGCTGCAGATGTTTCACATTAGCGCTCGTACACGCACGCACACACAGAGCGCCTCATTTGTCATCTCCTTGCAGTCACCTGCTGTCCTCGGACTATGTGGAACGCCATTTTACGCCAGATGGCCGACCCTTGCAGTCACTGGTAAGAGCCACAGTTGGGATTTCGTTGCCTTGCTCAACAGAAGCCAGGAAGCAAGCTCACCTGTTTGCTGGGTTTGGTCACATGATGTTTGCATGCTGAGCACGGGGGCTGTCTGACGTCAATTGCAGGTGGTAGTACAGGAAGCAAGATGGATAAAAACAGGTTGATTTTTCATAAATGCAATGTTTTTGACTTTGTTTTGCTTTAATGAAAATATCGGCATGTTCTCCTCGCCCAGGTCGGGTGTGCGTCATCATTTGAGGCGCAAGAGATAATTCAGTGGGACTTGATGAGAGGGCTGAACAAACAATAAACAACTTTGGTTATGTCATCTTCCCAAACTCTATTCAAAGGTCTTAGAGCCATGAGTGATGCAATAAAAAGCTGACTTGACTTTCTTCTGTAACGAAGCATTGCAACTGTCAATGTTAACAAAACAGGCCAACTCATCTCAAAATCATACATACTTTGAATCTTGAGACATAATGCCACAAGGCTCCCGTAAAGCGAGATGAGAGATTTATGGCACTTCTCAGGCGGTTGAAGTGCTCAAAAGAGTTAATAGATTTGCTCTCAAGCTGTTTTCAACATTTTAAATTGGTTAACTTAATTGTTTGTTAAAATAACAAACCCCATTGGGATCCTTAGTATCGATTAGTGGAAACATTTGAAAATGACCATATTTAGACATTTAAGGTTTCTGCCTGACAATGACAAATTATTTTTTCTGCCCAAAGAAAAGCATCAAAATGTAGATCACAAAAATATGCCTGCTATTTATTGGTCAGCCACAATGTACAGGATGAAATCTGCGCACTCTGATTGGACGGTTTGTCACTCCTTAGCTCTACAATGCTTGCAAACCATAATTATTAGTACAGGTGTCACTAATGAAATGGCTGCACTATGGCTGTCTATTTTAGGCTCCGCACGTTTGCTTGAAGGATATTTTTATGCATTGTTGATGGTTTTAATTGGCACGATGTGTCTTATTTTTGGAACACGCTGCAGAAATAGTCTGCCACGCAACCGTTTTCTACTTTTTGATGTTACATGCGTACTCATACATAGCTTATACACTCATAGAACTTAAGAACTAACTTAAGATCTATGTGTGTTTTTTTTACATGACAAATTCCCATTCATTTATTTATTCAGATCATTTTAACACAAACCTACCAAATAAACCTTATATGATACATATTCATTAGTCTAACAAAGCCTTTTTATTTGGTTTATGTATTTAGTATTAATAAAGGATAATTATTCTAAATGAATAATAATTGATTTAAAATGCATTAAGTAAATTGTTTGAATTTCATAATAATCAGGTTACCTAAACACAATAAATACAGTGGAACCTCGAAGTTTGAATGTTTCGGAACTCGTGCAATTAGGACTTCAACCAAAAAATCGGAGTAAAAAATGCCTCGGAGTTTGAACTCATTTTCGGAGTTCAAACACCCAAGCAAAGCAAACTAAGCAAACAGTGAAATTAGGAAGGAGATTATTGCGCCGTTGTAACTACCGTGACTACTTCTGTAAATACTGGCACGAGGAGGCACAAAAAGACCGCTTAGTAATCTAATAAGATGCCCAATGTAAAATACACAAACTCAGCTCCGAGCTAAAGCTAGCATTAACATAACATTTATCATCCACTGATGCCATCACACCACAACAAAAAAGGTAAGGTATTTCTTATTGTTTAAAAACTGTACTGTACTGTAAATGTAAAAAAAAAAAAAAACATGAATTTAATTTAAAATAGGAATTTTCAGTTTTTGGAGTTTGGGAACGGATTAATTGCATTTATATTATTTCCTATGGGAAAAAATGTTTCGGAGGTTGAACAATTCGGACTTTGAACACTTTGCAAGAACAAATTATGTTCAAACTCTGAGGTACCACTGTACTGTATACTGCTATAGGGAAAACACTTATGTCCATTTTTGTGCATTTTTTTAATACATTTTTATGTTTTGGGGATAAAACTGAATGCAGGCGTCTAAAAATGTAAAAATAAATAAATAAATGTGAGTAGGTATACTTTATTAATACTAAATGCATAAACCTGAAGATTATGCATTTCAAATAAATAGGCTTTCTTAGACTAATGCATGTGTATCATATAAGTTTTATTTGGTAGGTTTGTGTTAAAATTACCTTAAACATTAATAAATGGGAATTTGTTATGTAAAAAAAAAAAAAAAATACATAAATCTTAAATTAGGCTTTAAAAATTTCTCTGAGTGATTTGGAAAGCAAAAAAGCACCTGCTTTGAGACATCGTCATCTCCTAGAAAAAAAACTGCAAAATTATGTCAACCGAGGATTTCACATGCATTCTATTAACTAGCCAGAAGGCATGCTAATGTTTTGCTTTGCTGCCCAACGAGCCTCCCAACCGCTCTGCCCCCGTCCTCCTGACCAATGGCGAGTCTGTCTCCATGGCAACCAGTTAGCTCAGCAGCGTCATTAAATTCTTGGCAGCGGAGAGAATGAGAGACGAGGGTGGAAGAGCGAAAATGGGAGTAAAAAAAAAAAGCGTTCCTGTGTGCTGCGAGTGGCTGGAAGGAGTCAAGGAAGGATGGAGGGAGATGGAGTCCTGCATGGAGGCCAGATTGTGGCGCCGCTTGACGGAGGCATCACGTGACGGCGCGGGACGTGGGAGGAGGCGTGATGCGTTTGGGGACGTGCGTCACCGAATTGGGCCTTTCTTTTCAAATAGCACACCTCAGTTCGAGGAGCACGACGACGACAGCCTCGTTCAGATCCGATTCATTGCTTCATCATAATCTAATCTTAAATTGAAAGCTTTTGTGTAATTATGGAATAAAAGATCTTGGATGTTACATGGTTTGCTTCCATGTCCAAACATCCAAAACCTTTTCAACTCTAATTTATTGCTTTTCAGTTCAACTGTGGATAAACCCATTGATGATTAGATTCGAAGTACAGCTATGTAAAGTTGTGATGGGAACTTTCACCAGTTGTTTTATCTCTAATGCTCGCTATACTAATGATAGGAAACAGGAGACTGCATATTCTCAGTTGAACTATTTACTGGCGAAAGATCGAGTACACAGCTGTGGAGCCTTTTCTGCTGGATGCGGAAGAAGGTCTAATCTATTCAAAATGGTCTCTACTCTTATACAGTCTTGTCGTCCACCCACACGGGGGGGGCGGCTCAGCCTAGACCATATGAAAATGTGTGACCTGATGGTCTTAACTGGTTTCGACTGGATAAGTGCGCCAGATTGCAGATAGATGTCAAGCCAGGACAGGTCACAGCGATGTAACAGCCTAATTTAAGTCACCTATCTAATTATTAAGAGGCCTAATCTAACAGCTATTAATTGACTCACCAACTAATTTACCAAATTAATCAATGATTAATTTTCGTAATTGATTAATCATTTGGTGCCTTGTTTAATTTAAAAATGTCCAAATTCACTTAGCATCTTAACAGTAAATATTATTTTTTGTAGTCCTTGATATATATGTATTTACAATTATTTATTTATTCAGTCTTAATATGAATTATATCTAATTTTATAACATGCTGTATAACGACATTTCATTAGTGTATATGAATTTTATTAATCACATTTTTTTATATATGTATTTAATTGTGTTTGTCTTTTTTTACACCTTTGTATTGTCCTTTTATTTTATTATTTGTTTTTATTTCATTATTTTCCAATCAACCTAAAATAATTTCAATTATTGTGACGTTTCTCTCGGTTCACACTTTTTGAACACATGAAAGACAAATACTAGTGACGTGCTGGTCGTACCAAATGACTTTTGTGTTGATTTATTGAAGAGCTCCTTCGAGGAAGGCTCGACTTCCACCTCACTTGTCATTCAGAGACGAGTACAAGACACAAGTAGGCCACAAACGCTTCCGCTACGGGGGATTTCTTTTTTCTTTTTTACCTCGTACCTGACCTATCATGACAAGCTGTGAAGTGGCAGAATGGGTGTGTTACAAGTTTTGTGAAACCTCCTTCCTGTTTTTGTGTGTCTGTAGGGAGGGGAGCACTGCTACTACCAGGGAAAGTTACGAGGTGTGCCGGTGTCCTGGGCGGCCCTCTCCACCTGCCATGGCCTGTGGTAAGCGCCCCGCCAAACACACACACATCACCACGCTTTGACCTTTTATGCACTTTATAACATATTCATTTTGTGGGGGCTTCTTTTTTTTTTTCAAAGTGGGATGTTCTCAGACGGTCTCTTCACTTACGGGATTGAGCCTCTTCACAATGACAGCAATGAGGTAAAAGTGTATTTCAGTCAAGGTTATATGCAAGGGCGGCCTCCCTCCCTTCCATCTTTCCTTCCTTCCTTCCTTTGTCTTTCCTTCCTTCTTCCCTTCCTTCTTTACTTCCTTTCTTCATTGTCCTTCCTTTCTTCCTCCATCTTTCCTCCCTCCCTTCCTTTCTTCTTTCCTACCTTCTTTCCTACCTTCCTTCACCTTTCCTTCCTTCCTTCCTTCTTCCCTTTGTTCTTTCCTTCCTTCCTTCCTTCTTCCCTTCCTTCTTTACTTCCTTTCTTCATTGCGTCCTTCCTTCCTTCCTCCATCTTTCCTCCCTCCCTTCCTTTCTTCTTTCCTACCTTCCTTCATCTTTCCTTCCTTCTTTCTTTCCTTCCTTCCTTCTTCCCTTTGTTCTTTCCTTCCTTCCTTCCTTCCTTCTTCCCTTCCTTCTTTACTTCCTTTCTTCATTGCGTCCTTCCTTTCTTCCGCCATCTTTCCTCCCTTCCTTCCTTTCTTCTTTCCTACCTTCCTTCCTTCGTCTTTCCTTCATTGCGTCCTTCCTTTCTTCCGCCATCTTTCCTCCCTTCCTTCCTTTCTTCTTTCCTACCTTCCTTCCTTCGTCTTTCCTTCCTTCTTTCTTTCCTTCCTTCCTTCTTCCCTTTGTTCTTTCCTTCCTTCCTTTCTTCTTCCCTTCCTTCTTTACTTCCTTTCTTCATTGCGTCCTTCCTTCCTTCCTCCATCTTTCCTCCCTCCCTTCCTTTCTTCTTTCCTACCTTCCTTCCTTCATTCGTCTTTCCTTCCTTCTTTCTTTCCTTCCTTCCTTCTTCCCTTTGTTCTTTCCTTCCTTCCTTCCTTCTTCCCTTCCTTCTTTACTTCCTTTCTTCATTGCGTCCTTCCTTTCTTCCTCCATCTTTCCTCCCTCCCTTCCTTTCGTCTTTCCTACCTTCCTTCCTTCTTTCGTCTTTCCTTCCTTCCTTCTTCCCTTTGTTCTTTCCTTCCTTCCTTCCTTCTTTACTTCCTTTCTTCATTGCGTCCTTCCTTCCTCCATCTTCCTCCCACCTAACCCTAACCCTAAGCCTTCCTTTCTTCCTTCATTCTCCCTTCCTTCCTTCCTTTCTTCATCCTCCCTTCCTCCCTCCCTTCCTTCCTTCCTTCCTTGCTTCCTTCTTTTCTTCCTTCATCCTCCCTTCCTCCCTCCCTCTCTCCCTCCTTCCTTCCTTCCTTCTTTCCTCCCTTCCTTCCTTTTTTCCTCCCTTCCCTCCTTCCTTTCTTCCTTCATACTCTCTTCCTTCCTTCATCCTCCCTCCCTTCCTTCCTTCATCCTCCCTTGCTTCCTTCATCCTCCCTCACTTCCTTCCTTCCTTCCTTCCTTACTACCTGTCATTGCAAATGATTTTTATGGTGCCTTAAAAATATATTTTAAAAAGGGTAAAGCTATTTTTGTCCCATCCATGTACTTTTTACTTATTTATATTTTGGTGGTCAGGGTTCTAATGTAACTTGATTGCATTGTGTTGTAGGAAACTGGCGCCCACCTGATCCAAAAGATGTCAGATTTCAGGCTCACCCCCCGTTGCACAGGTTGGCAAGATCATTTAGTGCGCTTGATTTGTCAAAATCGAAAACAACCGTACCGACGTGCATTCCCTTTTTATGCTTCCTTGCCACCATTGCTGCACATAAAAAAAACCTCTCTGGACTGTGATCCAGATTTTTTGCAAATAATGCAGATAAGGTGTTAATTACTTTCCTAATGAATTTGATAATGAACTGCAATGTTTGCGTGTGTGTGCGCGTGGGTGCCAAGACTGCACAGAGGACAACGTGTGGGATGGCAGAGGCGGTGGCGAAGACCCAAAGGGGGCGCCGAGGCGCTCCAAGAGGTTTGCCCGCAGACCCTCCGTGCAGACCGAGACCAAATATATCGAGTTGATGGTGGTCAACGACAATGATATGGCAAGTGTTCTTAGCCGGTGGATGTGTCCTGTTTAATGGGTTGTCTGACAGGGATGGGTTGACATAATCACATATCTTTATAAAGTATGTGCCATGCGATTGACTGGCAACCAGTCCAGGGTGTAACCTGCCTCTTGCTCAAAGTAAGATGGATTAGGCTGCAAGGCACACGCCACTCTAAAGAAGGACAAATGCTGTAAAAAAGGGATAGATGGTTTATAAATAACCAATTCAGGAGCGTGGCAACAAGAAAGGTGTCAGATACCTCTTTTATACACTCATGCCACGTGTGTGCGTGAGTGTGAGTGGCATTCCATCCATCTTGTGCATGATTTGTCTCCTCACAGATTGTACAGCTGCGACGCTCCGGCAGCCAAACGAAAAATTTTGCCAAAGCGGTGGTCAACATGGCGGACGCGGTACGTCGTTCAGATTAGCATCCTTCCATACTGCACAAACACACTTACTTACTTACTTGCCAAAACCCCACAGAATGAACTTTGCAGCAATTTTGTCCGTTTGGCAGAAGATCAGCGTCCATATCTTGAAGACCCTTTTTTTCTTTCTTTTACTGCAGATCTACAAGGAGCAGTTGAACACGAGGATCGTGCTGGTCGCCATGGAGACGTGGACCTCAAAGAACATGGTGCCGGTGGTGGAGGACCCTCTGACCACGCTGCAGAACTTTATGAAGTACAGGCGGGGCAACATCCGCGAGCAGAGTGACGTTGTCCAACTTTTCTCGTGAGTAGATCAACTTTTTGGTGCAGGTGCCACCGTAGTCACGCTTTTAATGTGTTTCTGCTGCACGCCTCGGTAGAGGACGCACGTTTCAGAGCGGCCGCAGTGGGACGGCATACACGGGAGGGGTGTGCTCGTCGACCAGGGGAGGGGGCATCAATGAGGTGAAGGGACTTTATTTATTTACAGTATATTGAACACATTGAACCTTAAACATTTCTTGACAATAATATGTTATATGTGACCTCACTAGCTGAAACATGACATTCTGTTTATGTGTACATTTGTGGTCTATGAATTATGGAATCAAAATTTCAGCCGTTTTTATCCATTTTAGGGGGCGACTGAAGATGACATCACAGTTGCTCAGCGTTCAGGCGCTGGCAAAATGGCCGCCCCCTGATATTGATAAAAACGGCTGGAGTTTGCCGCTTAACTCATATTTCACTAACACAATGTTAACCAGAATACCGTATTTAGACTAGTGTATAACATATTATGGTGAAGAATTTTTGGGGGGTTGACTTCCCCTTTAAGGACTAATTCTACTTCCTGGCAAAGATGAAAAGACTCAGTTTTGATTGACACTGATTGATTGACTTTTTGCTTTTTCAGTTTGGGAATGTTGGTGCCATGGCCATCACTTTATGCCAGAGCCTGGGCCAAAACATTGGGATGAGGTGGAACAACGTACGCAACTCTGCAGGTAGGATGTGATGTATAGGTGCTGAGTTTTTTTTTCCTTTTTTTTTTTTTTTTGAAGGAACATCCTAGCACCAGCATTTTTGCAATTCGACTTGTGTTGCTTTATCACCTGCATTTGGAACATTGCTGCCACTGAACAATGAGTTTGTAGATGAATGTTAAAAGGTAATTTGTGTCGTTATTTAGCTGACGTCACTGAAGCTGAGTGAGTCTTAACTCCTCTTACTGCTGGCACGCTTCTTGGAAATGCTGACCTGTACGTGTTTTCATCACATAATCCTGAACTCCTTTTGTTTTTTCTGTTCCACAGGAGACTGCAGGTGTCCTGACACCTGGCTGGGCTGCATTATGGAGGACACTGGGTAGGATGTAAAGAATCAAACTGTTTTTGACTCATTTTGCGGCTTTAGTTCAGTGAACATTGGGTTGCTTCTTCTGGTGTGTTTGCCTTGCCATCTAATACAGTTGTAAACACAATGAATTCTCAGTAAACTGCAATAATGTTAGTCCTTCTATGCAGTGGATAAAGAATACATGCCTGTAAATATTCTATTATCTGTCTACATACTTCTGATTGCCTAAAATGCCCATATTGGTTACAGCGCCACCTGTTGCCACTTTTTACTGCATAAGCAAAAGAGACATTAGCGTACTAGCACGTTGTACAGAGCAGAAAAAAATATATATTTGTGAATCTAAAGAGGAGTTTGGCACATTGCACCAGATGGCACAATACACATTTTGATGAATTTGAGTAACATTAGTACTACAGATGGTTCCATTTCTGTCACATTGTAGTATAACGCCATTAACACCCACCACAATGGCACCATGTTATCTTTGCACTGTTTTCGTTTAACAATGCTGTTGATGCTTGCTTCTTCTTTTTTTTTTTTTTTGGTGTGTGCTTTCTAACGCAGATACTATCTGCCCAGAAAGTTCTCTCGCTGCAGCGTGGACGAGTACATCCAGTTCTTGCTCCAGGGAGGCGGCAGCTGCCTCTTCAATAAGCCCAACAAGGTGAGAGGACCGACTAATCTATCTATCTATCTATCTATCTATCTATCTATCTATCTATCTATCTATCTATCTATCTATCTATCTATCTATCTATCTATCTATCTATCTATCTATCTATCTATCTATCTATCTATCTATCTATCTATCATCTATCCATCTATCTATCTATCTATCTATCTATCTATCATCTATCCATCTATCTATCTATCTATCTATCTATCTATCTATCTATCTATCTATCTATCTATCTATCTATCTATCTATCTATCTATCCATCTATCTATCTATCTATCTATCTATCTATCTATCTATCTATCTATCTATCTATCTATCTATCTATCTATCTATCGTGTATTAAAAATAACCTCCTAAATCTGCCTACTGCTAGCTTAATGTAAACACATATTGCAAAACGGCATAGACGAGCTCATAAATAGCTCCGTGACGGTGATGGAAAAAGCTTTAACAATGGATATTTAAACACAAACAGTGCAACAACGCATGTAGACAGACAGTATTTATTGACATATTTTCTTGATCCGCTGCGAAAAAGAACAAATCCAGTGGAACCTCGAGTTATGAATGACCCTTTTTACAAACTCAAGTTACAGACCAAATTTTGGTTGAAAAAATGCCTCTAGTTGTTTCATTATGCGAACCGTCTCAGCATGGGTGAGCAGATGGATTGTACTGTGCGTCTCGGGCTATTTAACCATCATCGGTTCTGTGCTTTACTCAGAGCCATAGATGTGCTGATTTTTTTTAAAACTCATAATTAGACATCATTGAGGTCTAATTAAGACTAATTAAAGGCTGTAAACTCACCAAAACCCGAAACGCAGTTGCTGTAGTGTCATTAACATGTCAAGAAAGACAAATTTCCCTTGTTTGTTAGTTTTTTATTTAAAAAAAAATAATAATAATAATTTTGGAAGGAATCTCTTTTTCAGAGCTGTTGTCCTTCTCCCCTCCTCACGTAAAGTTAAAGCACAATAAGTAATTGTTTAGTAAGTGATTTCTTCATAATGATGAAGTATATTTCCACTTGTTTTATGTTGTGCTGTATTTACTTTCAACCAGAATTTTTTTTAAAAATATATACAGTATTACAGCAGCTTGCTGTTACTTACAGTAGTTGTGAAAGTCTTCTTTGTTTGTGATTCCCAGTAGCACACACCATGAGAAGGAGTTGCAATGAAATAACCATAACGCAAAAAAACTTTTGATTTTTTTTTAAATATTGGATTCAATTATATAATATATTATTAGCATTTATAAACTGTAATATTGTGTTATTTTCCTTGTTATTTTTGTTCATTGAGTGTCCAAGTGAAATATTTGTGAACTGCTAATACAACTTTATTAAGGTGCTCTGTTGTGCTGAATGAGTTTTTGCTATTGCTGCTTATTTGTGTGTCCCGTCAGCTCCTGGACCCTCCAGAATGCGGCAATGGCTTTGTGGAACCTGGTGAAGAGTGCGATTGTGGATCCCAGGTGGTGAGTATCGATCTCCGTACGTGACGTTATTCCATGTCCTGTCTTTGCAGGAAGACAGTCAAGCGACATTATGTGTGTGTGCGTGTATGTAGGAGTGCGCCCGCAGTGGAGGAGCCTGCTGTAAGAAATGCACACTCACCCACGACGCCATGTGCAGCAATGGACTGTGCTGCAGCGGCTGTAAGGTGTGTACGACAGATATTTGTTGGAAACGTCAACAAACAATGGTTTAGCTGTTTTGTTGTTTCAGTACGAGCTGAGAGGGGTGGTATGCCGAGAGGCTGTCAATGACTGTGACATCCCGGAGACCTGTACTGGAGACTCCAGCCAGGTAGCATTATTCTTCTATTACAACTGACTTTGGAGGACATCCATGAGTCATTGGAATTGGGTGGGTGGGAATGTTGAAATGTGTCCTGATCATCAGCATGTGTGCACAGTAGTACACTTTTTTTTTTTTTTTTTAAAAAGGCTTGTGATTGACAGTGCTTGTGCGTCCCTCCTGCAGTGTCCTCACAACGTCCACAAGCTGGATGGCTACACGTGTGAAGCTAATCAAGTAAGTGCTGCCTTTATGCAAATCCACTACAAACTCCACTTGTTGTTCTATATACTCAACACTTCATTTTGTCCATTCAGGGCCGATGTTATGGCGGGCGATGTCGCACTCGAGACGGACAGTGTAGGGCGCTCTGGGGATTCAGTAAGTATTTAACTATGTTTGTGTGTGTGTTACATAGTGGGGCCAACATTTCGGGATTTGACAGAGTTGTGGGGCCCACCCGTCCATGTTGGGCCTCTTTTTGAGGGTCAAGGCTTGGTTTTAGAGTTTAGGTTTGAATTGGGTTATGGTTGAGGTTAGGGTAAGGAATAGGGATAGGCAATCATTTTTGATGGTTGGGGTTAGGGGGAGGGGCTAGGAAATGCATTATGTCTATGGATGTCCTCACAATTATATAAGTACACATATATGTGTGTGTGTGTGTGTGTGTGTGGGGCCAACATTTCGGGATTTCACAGAGTTGTGGGGCCATTTTGCTGGGCCCCACAAGTTTAGACCTCTTTTTGAGGTTCAAGACTTGGCTTTAGAGTTTAGGTTTGAATTGGGTTATGGTTGAGGTTAGGGTAAGGAATAGGGATAGGCAATCATTTTTGATGGTTGGGATTAGGAGGAGGGGCTAGGAAATGCATTATGTCAATGAGATGGCACCACAAAGATAGTAAAACAAACCTGCGTGTGTGCATGTGACTAATTTATTTCATCCCACTGTTCTTATTTTCCTTTCATCTGTAAAGACTCAGCAGACAGGTTTTGCTACGAGAAGCTCAACGCCGAGGGGACGGACAAAGGGAACTGCGGCCAGGGTCCCGGTGGCCAAGGCTGGCTT
Organism: Vanacampus margaritifer; assembly: GCF_051991255.1. NCBI lineage: Eukaryota > Metazoa > Chordata > Actinopteri > Syngnathiformes > Syngnathidae > Vanacampus > Vanacampus margaritifer. The sequence continues at coordinate 15,475,863 of NC_135433.1, read as the reverse complement.
CAGTGCAACAAGCCGTGAGTGAGGGTCATTACCATAAAAACAAAATCGGGGGGTACCAGTAAGCAACGTTTGTAAACGACATACAAGCAAAATACGATCATTTCTGTTACAGATCATCCCGCCCCAATTCCAATTCAAATTCAAGAATCTCCATTGCGTTGCTTTAACCCCTTAGAGCAACAGATTGACAATAAATGTGCAGTATGTTGTTGTCATGTTTAGGGACGTTTTGTGCGGCTTCCTGTTCTGCGCCAACATCAGCACAAAGCCCAAATTTGGGGACCTTCAAGGCGAGGTGACAAGCTTCACCCTCTACCACCAGAACAAGTACCTAGACTGTCGGTGAGTTTCGCTCGAGTGGGTTCCGATCCGGCAAGTGCGGGCGAATATGAAAAACGTGTGCTGTACATTTCTTTTAGGGGCGGCCACGCTCTGCTGGAGGACGGCTCGGACCTGGGCTACGTGGAGGATGGCACCCCCTGCGGGCCCAACATGATGTGCTTGGAGCGACGCTGCCTCCCGGTGGCGGCCTTCAACCTCAGCAGCTGCGCGGGGTCCAACTTGGGACGCATCTGTTCTGACCACGGGGTACAACAACCTTGTGTGGAATTCATATATTGTCTGAGCAGACAGAAGTAGTCAATACAGATGATTTGCTCTCTCCTGTTGTTGCAGACGTGTAGCAACGAGGTGAAGTGCATCTGTCACAGAGACTATACTGGCAAAGACTGCAGCGTCTTTGATCCCATTCCCGAGCCCACCGTCCCGACGGGCCCCGAAAAGAAAGGTGCGCAGCATCTCTCTATGCTTTCTGTCCTCCTTTCATGTCACCAGCCCTCTCATTAACATTTTTCGTGTTTGTAAACAAAACAGTAGTCGCCAGGGTGTGCCACAAAGTGGTTGACTAATGCTAATTTGAACTTAAAGGAAGTCATGTCAAAACATTTTCTTTACAATAATGTTCTATGCACCCCAACTAGTCTAAACATGGCATTCTGGTTAATAGTGCATTTGTGGAATATGAATTAAGCAGCAAAATCCACATGTTTGTATCCGTCTTGCTCAATGTCAACTAGAAAAAATGACATCAACGGCAAGTAGCAAAATGGCCGCCCCTGAGATGGATGAAAAGTTAACTCATTCCACAAACACAATATTAATCAGAATTACGTATTTAGACTATTTGGGGTGTATAGAACATTATTGTAAAGAAAAATTCTGACTTGACTTCCCCTTTATCGGACACAAAATAGTAGGGGTGTGGCAAAAATATTCTCATAAGAATCGATTTTTTTTATTTTAATTCTCATTTAGTACAATTCAGAATCTATTTTTAATGTCCCTAAATCGATTTTATTTAAATTATTTTATACTGTCTTCCCTTTGTTTGTGTGTGCCTTTATTGGGAGCGCTGTTCATGTTGTACCCGATTTGACCACTTAGGGGCAGTGCGGTTCCACACGATCTAATGCACTGTTAAGTTCTAGCCACATTAGAGAGTAGAAGGAAAAAGTCACGATCAAGTTATTCCAATAAAAAAAATAAAAATTGCAGCGTGGAGACGTTCTTTTGAGTGATAAAAGTGCCGCGAGTAGCGCGCTAATTAGTATTAGCGAGTCCGACTGGAGACTAGATCATTACGATTCCTTGAAAATCTATAAATTGAAGCAAAAATCATCGTCAATCAAATCATTTTGAAACAAAAATCGTTCTTAATCGAAAATCTATCCTGAATCAAATCGCACACCCAAAAATTGGAATCGAATTGAATCGTGAGACATTCAAAGATTCCCACCCCTAAAAAATAGTGTCTAGTCCAACCAAAAAGTCTGTTAGATCCAGCGCTAGTAAACAGCACTTTGGCGCAATAAATACACAGAGAATGGTACACATATTCCTGGGTTGTGACGCTTTTGGCACAGGCTCACACATGTGCCACGTGGCGGCCATGTTGGCAGTGGCAGCTGTCCCATCATAGGTAATGGAAAGCATGGACATTAGCTTAGCATTGCTGTCAGCATGCAAGGAAGCATCTTGTATCTAAATATCTATATCTATAGCTGCTGTTTACTTGAAAATTATTATTTCTATCTATCTGATTAATTCTGCCATTGAAGGTGGTTCTCGCCTTTAAAGTGTCCTTTCATGCATCGCCATCTTCCCCCTTTTCCGTCTTTCTCTCTCTCTCTCTCTTTAATTGATGCGTTGACGCCGTGTTTTTAACTTTATCCAGTGGTGTTGTTGTGTTCCCTCCTCATTCCCTCCCCCTCCTTCCTCTGCGCAGGGCCCAGTGGCACCAATATCATAATAGGCTCCATCGCAGGTGCTATTCTCCTGGCAGCTATAGTCCTAGGGGGGACAGGATGGGGATTTAAGTAAGAGTTCTGGCATGCGTTTGTCCTTCCTGTCTGCTTCCACGCTGCTCAACAAGCTTGCCAGGGCTCGTTCTGGGTATGGGCTGTAGTCATCATCCTGCACCTAAACGTACACACTCTTAGGGTTTAGGATGATTCTAGTCTGCCAGGGACCACCGCAGCACTCCCTTCTTCCCTTAGGCCTGATGCTGTCCTCACTTGTGCATGCTTCTCGCTTCTTGTCTCCGTTGACGCTCTGGCCTAAAAGGACCGCCTCCCTTGAATATTTACAGCAGCTCGATGGGTTGAAAAGAATCAGAAACACTATTGAAGGAATCCTTTTAGGGTCAGAGGTAAGTGTGTGTAGTGTGGCGCATGTGTGCATGAGCTGTCCGGCAGGGTGGGAGGGCTGAGGGTCTACTTGCTGCTCTGCATGTTATGTCACGACTGGTCAAGCCAGTGGAACCTCTAAAGTCAAATACAAGATGGTCGAACGGGCATTTGGAAACTAGTAATGGAAGTAATACGTTTCTTGGTTGTTGTTATTATTATTATTATTATTAATCAAAATCCATATTCATGCCTTAACTCATTCACTGCCATTGACGGCTATAGACGTCAAAAATTAATTTGAACTATTTCTATTAGTTTAACATTTTTTCCCACTTTTGTTAGCAAAAGTATGAAAACCTAGATTTTTTTTTGTATTAGAACAGATATAAATTTTGTGATTAATCATGAGTTAACTTGTGAAGTCATGCAATTAATTACGTTTAAAAATCGCCCCTAATTTTTAATTATCTTTTCTTAAAATAAAAAAAAACATTGTTTTTGTTTTAAAAAGAAAAGATTTTTAAAAATGAGGGGCATCAGGCGATTAAAATTTGTAATCGTAATTAATCGCATGACATCACTAGTTAACTCACGATTAATCACAAATTTTATGTCTGTTCTAAATGTACAAAAATAATTCTAGGTTTTCAGACCCGTTAACAAAAATGGAGAAAAAAAAAAGTTAAACTCATTAAAATAGTTTTTTTTAATTTAATTTTTTAACGCCTATAGCTGTGAATGAGTTAATTTGTAGTCACCAAACCAAAAAACAGTGCTCATTGAACTGGAATTTTGTGTGACTTTAGAGGTGGATTTTTCCTCTTCCTTTCGAGGTTCTACTGTAATAATCGAATGTAAGGTAACGTAATGGTAGATAATAAGTATCCCAACTGTGCTATGCAAGTCGTGAGAGCGTATGAATTGTTGCCTCATTCTCCAGCATGGAAGTGACTTGTCACTTTGTATTCCGCCTGCACGAATGCACGCGTTTACACGACTCGTTATCATTTATGCATTTTCTCTTTCCTCCTTGTCAAATGCTTGGTGGATGCAGAAACATTCGGAGAGGAAGGTACAACTTGTCCCTAATGTTTTGTCCCCTTTCTTTAATGAGAATAATCATGTTCCCATGTGTCTTTCAGATCTGGTGGAGGATAAGATGTCCATCACCAGTCTCTGTGTCTTGCCCACTTCCTGTCTTCTTCTCCTTCTTCGTCTTCTTCTTGGTCGCACGCTGTCCTTGTCCACGTTGGAGAAAGAAAAGGGAACAATAACAACAAAATGTCTTCCACTCCTGTTCCCGTCTCTCCAGTCCTCCTTTCAGTGTCACCTCTGTCCTCTTTACTGTGCAAGACAAACCGGGGTCTTCCTCCAACGTCAGGACGAAGGGCAAATCAGCCAAGACGTCTTCACTGCCTGCCTGGACCACAGACTTCTTCTAATGAAATATTTTTACGAGCTTGATATGTAAATAAATAAGATAAAGATGCTAAAGAGGTTCATTCCCTGCCACAGCCTCAAGAGATCACGCACATTTCCTCCCACTTTAAGAGCCTGGACTGGATCATATCTGGACTGGATCCAGACTCGATCTGGTCCATATCTGGATTGGACTGGACTAAACTTGAACTAGATTTGAACTGGATCTCGACTGGCTCGGGACTGCATTTGGATGGGTTGCTGGCTAGAGGGATGGATATGGAATTGGAATGGACGTGAACCAGATCCCAATCTGTTTTGGACTCATTCTGGATTGTACCGACTTTTGAGTGAGCATGGGCTGCAGCTGGACTGGACCTAGACTGTACAAGGAAGAGATGTGTACTGGTTCAGAACCAGATATTGACTGGATCGAGACTTTCAACGACATAGAGCCGGGCTAGATCTGTTCCTGAATCGCACATGGAACAAATCTGGACTAGACCTGGGCCAAATCTGAAATGGAAATGGACCTGACCAGGCTACTCTGGATTGACCGAATTTTGGCTAGACCTAGATTGTACAAGCAACATATCTGTACTGGATGTGAACTAGATTGGGATTTGGTCTGGATTGAACCTGAAGAAATCTGGACCAGATCTGTACTATACAGGGATTAGACTAGGACCAGATTTAGACTGTGTTGGACTTATTTGGACTGAATCCTGATTGAATTCGTACCGGAGCTCAACTGAACTGGACCTGACCAAATCTGGACGAGGTCTGAACTAGGCATGGGCCGGTATCACATTTTGTCAGTATGATAACCGTTAGGAAAATATATTGATGTTTCACACTATGACGGTAATTGAATTGCAGCTCTAAAATGTATTATTTTGAAATATTTGTGCAAAAATAACCCCTTTTTTTATCTTGAACGTGCTCCATATCCTCATTTGTAAACGTGATAAGAAAAAAAACCAACTAGCCGTTTCTAAATAGAATTAAATATAATACAAAATACCAAAAGCCAACATTTTTAACAAAAGGAAAAGTCATCGTAGTCACACTGATAATGAGAGAAAGAGAGCCTACAATGAAATCAGCAATGTTATTGAAATCAACATTCGTCCCATGCCTAGTCTGAACCATATCTGGACTGAATCTGGATTAGGTCAAGACAGCCCAGGAACAGAGCTGGACCTGGATTTGATCATCTGGAACAAATGGGCAGCCAAAAAAGTCCAAGCATGTTTTCCAAAGAAGAACTTGAGGAGCGACCAACCGTTTTTATCCCGACTGCCAACCGACGGGTCCGAGTGGACCCGTTTCAGGAAGACTGAAGGATTGTGGGAGGTTTTTTTTCTTCTGGTTTTTGGGATCACTTGACAGGACCAGCGCGTATATCTGGTTGTCAATGCCAGACTATACATTTCACTGACTCATGTCTGTGCTCACCACCTTTTTACTCTTTGGACATTTTAAGCAAACACTCGTTGTTTTTTAAAGGAACAGAAGAGAAATGTGCGCACGACACTACGGAGACCTTCAACTTTTCAATGTAATAACGACATGAAGAAGAATGTCACCTAACATCAGGGACTTTTCCTTTGTTTGTGTTTGATGAATTGAGTCCATTTTGCTTTATTAGTAATTAATTGCCATTGTCACGTTAACAGGGTCATTATGTCGGATGTTTGGGAAAAGCCCTTTTTTTCTGTTAGAAACACTCATTAGTAGGATTTCATAACAAAAGTATTTCACTAAGTTTAGTGTAGGGTTAATTTAATAGCTTTTTTTACACAGTGGCTTTGAGATACCAGACTTATAGATACAAGCTGTCATTCAGATGATTTTTTTTTTCTTCTTCAAAAAACAAGCGTCAAGCTGTTTCATAACACTTCGGGTTGAATCTTACTGGCAAACTAGAAATGAAACAAGAGATTACACTTTAAAAAAAAAAATCAATTGCCCAGAAAGGCACTGCTGGCTGAATGCTAATGCTATTTAGCATTCTGTCGTGCTGCTTGACAGTAAGAGTACTCACAGTCACATAGTTTATCCAACTAATAGTGCTGTACTGATGATTCAGAGAGGAGTTGAGACATCGTTTTGAATCCCACTAGGTAGGGCAGGCCATACTGCAATATGGCTTTCTGCAAAGAGTCAAAGACTGCATAGAAATTGTGGCATTCATAATAACGTCTCAATGAGCACTAACGCCATCTGTATGTCTGTCTGTCTTATACTGCCCCCAGGTGGCCAACAAACGGAGCATCGTTTACAGTAATTGATGCCCCGTGAGAAAAATGGTTTAATTATTCTTGATTATATGTAATTGTCTTATTACTGTATGTTTGTACAATATGATGGAGTGCTATTTTTTAAAATACATGTTACAATATTTTTGGGTGGGCAAATCTCAAGGCACCACTTTAAAACCTTTACTAACTTATACAGGCTTTGTTTTCAGTACCATTTTAATAGTATCCACTGCCATACAAATATATAAAGGAGTTAACCACTGTTAATATTTAGACATACTGGAAAAAACATAAAATTCAGTATTCACAACAACAACAAAAAAAAGCAAAGATATGATGCAGAAAATTGCAGAAGCTGCTCTTTCATTTGGCGCATCAACAAAAAAAACAAAAAAAAAAAAGCCAAAGCAAAAGCTAAATGTGAACCGAGACGCCAAAGTCTCACATGGTGTCATGCGTACGACTTTTTTTTTTTTTTCAATTATGAGCATGCAAAAGTGCTTCACTTTTTGTGTGTGATTTCCTACTAAATTCTTATAAAAACACCACCGAGCTGTTTATGTAAATATGTGCAAGCTATGCTGAATGTTAATGTGCCATATTGTTAAGAGGGGTGAATAATTTGAAAGACAATACTTTCTTTACACAATTTTTATCATGTCATCATGGCCTCCCGTGCGCCGCCACGAGTGTGAGTGTGCATGAACGTGCACTTTTTGAATGTGTTTGGAGCTTTGCACTGTGGAAGCCACTAGTGATATACATATTAGGAATACAGAGCGTGTGTAGTGTATTGTGCAGAGCTGCTATCAATCATCATTTGAAAAGAGAAAAAAAGACCATATTTTTAGACACTTTTTGAATTCAGACAGAAAAAAAAGGAAAAAAAGCCTTGAGGATGGAGAGACAAGTGAAAAGGAAAAGAAATAAAATAAATTCAACGTATTCTCTACTTGCCTCTTGTCTTGCTGTTTGAGTTTGTATAAATTAAGAATAAGTAAATATTCATGTTATTGTTAAGGCGGCGTCCTTTTTCCCTTAGTGACATATATTTTGCTGTATTCATTATAATATACCAATTAGATCAAATTCATTAAACATTCAATATATGAAATGTAAAGTAGTTTGATCCAGGTAGTTTAAAAAAAATACTTGTAGTCGTACTAGTAAAAATAATTTCTTAGAATAAAAGACTTCTCTACAATAACGTAATACTCTAAAATGATATGTAAAATTTAAAACAAACACAATATTTACAAGGTCTATGAACACTGGTAACAAAAAAAACAGCATTTTCAAAGAAGAAAAAAATGCAAATTTTCCCAAAATGTAAAATTATAGCACACAGAGTAAAAAAATACGTAAGAATATAAAATACTTTATAATATATAAAAAAGTATGAATATTCTGAATAAAGAAAGGAATATGAAATTGTTTTAAAAATACTCTCCCTACGCTAGTAAAAATAAAACCTCTGAAAAAAATTTTGATTTAAAAGTATGTATCTAAAATGAAAGAAAGACACAAAAAGACAATAGAGAAAATATAAGGTGTTTTTTTCCTGTCAGCCTTAAAATAAAAAATAAATTACTGAACAATACAGATGATGTACAATCAAATAGAAAAACATGTTCATAATTTCATTTTGGGATCATTAGCTGCTTTTGTTCCAAATAAACCTGCAAGGGTGTGTGGCACAAACTAAGTAGAAAAAAAATAAAATATGCTAATAAAGGCTGATGACAGCCAAAGAGCAAACATGTCGATCTTTCATCTTGATCAACATGATGAGTTCCTCCTTTCCTCTTCAGGTTCAAAGTTCACTCCGGCACCTCGCCCATGTCCCACTTGGTCTTGGGTTCCTGCCACCACAGGGACATGAGGGACTCCTCGTAGTCCCCGACCCCCTCGAACTCTGCGTCGGGACGCTTGGAGCGCTGGGAGGCGGCCGCTGCTTCCGGACTCACCTCGCCCTTTAAAAAATGGCAGAGGACAGTAAGCAGACATTTTTAGATTCTTCTTGTGCTTTCCTCTTAGTCTGTGTCAGCCTGGAATTGTGGGAATTGAGAGTTATGGCATCTTGCGGTCCACACCTCCTGACCACATACCACACGCCACTGACAGAAAACAACCTCACTTTCCACTCCCCACATCCGGCCCATCCAGCCTACTCGCCACTTTTTTTTTTATATAATCCGTCCTTTTATAGACGTAACGCCACGAGCGCTCCTTAAATCAGCGTGAAATTTGATAGGAAAAAAATGTTTTTTTTGTTGTTGCTATTTTTGTTCAAGTTACAACTACTCACTTTGGCAGATGGGAAGATTGTTGGTGAATTAGTGGTTTGCGTGAATAAAATTGCTAAATTAATTAACCGGGTTGTCGTGGTGCTTTTCTACACCGTGACAATGAGGCGCTCTAAAGCACGAAGCCCATATCCACATGCAAGCTTTAAAAAAATAAATAAAAAATCTTACTTTTGCACATTCTCCCTGTGACGTGCGCACACTCATGACTGACAACAAGGCACTCTAAACGGCCGTGCAAGTAGACTATCCAACGGGAAGATGCATTTTCAAAATGTAATGCTTTTTTGTCTTTGCCCCTCCCTCACCCTTCCGCTACGGATTGCAGAACCCATTGGGAGTCGTTTTTCTCCTTACAGCTCACTCCACAAACCAACGGCATATACAACATAATTATGTATGATCGTTTTGTCCATGTGCTGTATGTACCTCGTCTTCTGTTTGCAGGTAGTTGATGGCAAACTGCAGCATCCCCGTCTGCTTGGTGGTCTGGTTGAAGTATCTGGAAGCCTCCTGAAGAGGGAGCCAAATTGATCACATAATTAGAACACTGCATTTTGCATTCTTCATGATTCATCAAAAAATAATATACAGTACATACTCTAAACTATTATATTAAATGAAATACTTTATAATATCAAAGTCATTTTTTTTAAATCACATTTTAATGACTAATTTGGACAAATGAATGTCTGGCTGACCAACTTTGAATTAGTGTAACAAAATACACTTGATTATCCACTTTTGTTTGAATTAAAAATAAAATATAAAAATGGTAATAACAAAGGTTTCCTGAAGGGGGAGACAAAACTCACAAACAGCAACCACACGTGTTTTTTTTTTACGACAGCAAGTGACAAATTTGCCTTTTTCTTTACAGCTGGCATTACGATTCAAATAAAATGCACCAAGCAAGCTTTTATACGACGGTGCAGCTGGCAAAAGGAACCAAGCTCTCTAATTAGCGCCCTAACACGGTGTTAGCGTTGACGCCCGAGCGTTTGGGACTTACGGGCCGCGGCTGGAAATCGTTGTCGGCGAGGCCCCACTGTTCCCGATAGAAGTGATAGTACTCCACGTTCTGACGCATCACCTGGTCGTCAGGGTCGAACAGCATGTAGCTGGCGGCGCACGGAGCGGCGCTCTTTACGTCGTTTACTGGAGGGAAGGCGGAGAATAATCATAGCCGTGTATTACACACAACAGAGAGAGAGACAGACAGACAGAGAAACAGAGAAAGACAGAGAGAAAGAGACACAGAGAGAGACAGACAGACAGAGAAACAGAGAAAGACAGAGAGAAAGAGAGACAGACAGACAGAGAGACAGACCGACAGAGAGAGACAGACAGACAGAGATAGAGAGAAAGAGAGAGAGAGCGAGAAAGAGAGAGAGACAGACAGACAGAGAGAGTCTTACGTTTATAATATGAGAACTGGAGGTAGTGGTACATGGTGGCTACAAACTTGTCCACAGAGAAGCCCCCCACGGTGGGGGTCAACTGCTGCTCACAGCCCACCTTACATCTCAGCGCCTCCAAGTACAGATCTGAACATAAACAACAACCAATCACCAAAGAACACATATGAATGCTTTAAAGGAGAAGTCAACTTTAAACAATTCTTGACAATAATATTTTATAAGTGACCCCACTAGTCTAAACATGGCATTCTGATTAATATTACATTTGTGGAACATGAGTTATGCAGCAATATCCAGCCGTTTTTATCCATTTCAGGGGTGGCGGCCATTTTGCCACTTGCTGTCGACTGAAGATGACATCACAGTTGCTCTGGGTTTAGGCAACGACCAATCACAGCTCACCTGTTTTCTAAGGTTGGGCTGTGATTGGTTGTTACCGAAGATCTGAGCAGCTGTGATGTTATCTTCAGTCGACAGGAAGTGGCAAAATGGCCGCCTTCAGATATTGATAATACTGCTGGATTTTGCTGCTTAATTTATATTCCACTAACGCAATATTAACCAGAATACCATATTTAGACTAGTGGGGCTGCATAGAACATTGCGCATGTCAAACTTTTAACAAGTCGGGTTTTTAACTCTTCCCCGTGGTTGGTCAAATTTACAAAACATATATTTTCACATTACAGGAACTTGATTCATAAGAGTACATCGTGTATGTGCGCACACCCGCCAGCGTTGGATAGAAGTCCTTGAACTCGAGGATCTCATATGATCCGTCGCAGACGGCCACGCAGGTGGCGTAGACGTCCATGTAGGAGGTGACGGCCTGCTCCATGTGGCGAGCGCTGCCGCTGAAGTCGCCACTGTTGTACAGCGTCACGCTCTTCACAAACACACTCTAAACACATCACACACAACTTTGACTTACTGACAATTCAGGCTGCGTTTTCGTGAGTGGCGAAAAAAGCAGGCTTAAACGACAAGAATCGGAATGATGTCACATGGGAACCTCGTATGGCTGCTCCTCGTGGTCGATGAGATAGGGGTCAACGTCCACCAGTGTCTTGTAATAGTCCATGTTCTTGGTAAGCTGGGGGTCTTTGGGGGATTTCTTCAGGTAGGTGTGGGCAGCCGACAAAGCCTTCGCCAAGTTGTTCAGCTGTGGGAGGGGTAGACAATTATAAACATTGCCCCAGTTGTACTCCCCAGTGCAATAACACACTAAGCTTTTTATTAGGTACACCCGCATCATTAAATTACACTCAGTTGAAGTTGAGTCACTTGTAAGTCAAGGTACCACTGTAGTATCAGACACATACACACTGGTATGTACTTTTGTTTGGTGTTGCCTCGAGTTTTCTAATGTAACATATGCAGGTGTAGCTAATGTTGTGGTGGGTGGGGTTTGCCACATCAGCCCACCAGACGAGCGGGAGAACAGTGGGGGATTGTTTTGGTGAGACGTGGCACAAACTCAATTAAATGCCCTGCAGGAGGTCGCCCCGCAATCTGTCTCGAACACAACTTTTGTTCCGCAATATGTTCTCACCTGGAAGTACGCGTACTGTATGTATCGATACGGCGTCCGTTTCTCAAAGCTGTCCAGGAGGTCTCGGCGCGGGTGCGCGAGTTGAAACACGGGGAAGTCGGCCTTGCACTTCTTTAGACATGCCGCCCTCAGGAGGATGTGTCGCACGACGCGGAGGTGCCCGTCGTCCTCGTCGTCTGCCCGGCTCACGGCGCTGCAGTTGCGGCCGCAGAACGCCTCGCTGTCCCGCAGCAGCCGGTGGAGCCGCAGGCTGTGCTCCAGGTACTTGACGCTCTCGGCCCAGTTGCGCGCGGTGTACTGCTGCATCGCGTAGTCAAACGTGGAGTCCAGCGGCATCAGCTCGCTGGCGGGGAAGCTTCGGAAGCTGTACTTCTCGTACTGGGCCCGAGCCGAGAGGAGGACCGAGGCTAGACACGCTAACGCCGTGGCCACGCCGCGAGGGAGCATCGTCGCCCGTCGTCTCTCGCTCCCGGGACCGGGTCGCGAAAAAGTAGTGGAAACTTGTCTCCTCGACTGGCTGCACGTAGGCAGCGAGAGACGCGTCGACTGGAGCCTCGAATGCGACGACATCCGTTTGAGGTCTTCAAAATAAATGCGAAACGCCCACAACTCAGACAATAATTAGTTTCAGGGATTCCAAAAGGTTTCAATGGACAGTTGTCGTTATAACGATAGTTGACAAGTGTCTGTTTGGGGAGCTGCATGTACTTTGAAGACCGATATGTGTTTCCGGTTTTATTCGTGCTTTATTAAGCTTGACCAAATTGTTTCACATGGCTGGAATACACATTTAATACACGTTTGTAACCCCAACAACAGGCTAATACATAAAATATCTAAAACATTTTTTGAGTAGATCATTCTAGTCCAACCAAACTGACAAGTTGAGACACGTTTTTAGATAGATCGATAAAAACAATAAAGCATACATGTAAATCACATTTTTTACTGCCATGAACCAAACTATAATGTGTGTAATTTTCAATAATAATAATAATAATAAATGTCATTACATTTTCTAAATAATGAAGGAGTGAATAATGTCAACAAAATAGTAACATTTCAACCTGTGTGTGTTCACTTTCTGCCTACATGCTAGCCAATCTAACAAGTCGAGACAAGTGGAACCAGAATTATTTTCTTTCAAACAAAAATAAATAAACAAATACACAAATAAAGAAAGAAATAAGGACAGGTATTCAGCAAAGGTTGAATCAATGCACCTGGTCTCTTCTTGTTTGTTTGATGTTCACTCTCAGTTTCCCCAAACGTTCAAAATGTAGGCAATTACGCTATACATCAGCTTGAAGAAGCATGCCTGGTTACACATTTAAAGCCAGTACGAACTAGAATACTTTTTTTTAAGGAAAAAAAGTGTCATTTTCGTAAAAATATCACTATTGCAGCGAGTGCTTATTGTTAAACATAAACAATATAGAAACTCTGCATGTGCGTGTTAACTTTCTGCCACATTGCAACAGTGTATCAGATGAGACACGTGGAGTCATAAATTCTTGCAAACTTCATTTTGTTACTTAAAAAAACAACAAAAAACGATATGACTTTTTTGTCACGTTTGACGTCACATATGGACTGTGATGTGGCGAAAAGCAGTTGTAGCTTTTGGCCAATGACGTCGTCGTATCATATTCTTATCTCTCTCTCTCTTTTTGGTGCTAAACTTGTTACACGTTTGCACAATTCCATTAAGGGCCACTCCCCTCTCCCCCTTTTCTTTTTGCCAGCAGCCACGACGAAGATGAGTCAAGTTTCACTACAAGACAGAAAGTACGGAAATCGAACCTAAAGTCCGCGTCCTTCAAAATAGAAACTGGCTTGTCCAGTCGCTAAGAAACAAACTGTTAACAATCAATGCAGTGTAAGTCAATCTGTATATTGGGTGTATTGGAATCAGATCAATTTACATGATCGGTCTTTTGGGTTATTACACACGGCACAGCTCTACGCTTTCAAAGTTTTGCGAACTATATGTTATTTTGAAACTCATCATCGGAACAAGTTTTTTTCACGCCGTCCACTGTTACAAGATGTACTGCTGGTTCGGTTCTGCATCAGCAGACTGGGCTTCCTCCTCAGTCTCCAAAATCGGGATGTTTCCTCTGCTGCTTTTCCTCCACGTCGTCGCCGTGAAATGTCGCGCCGAGCCGCCTCCCCCGGTAGACGTCGTAGTGGACCGCTACCACATGCCCAAACGTTGCCCCCGCGAGGTCCAAACGGAGGACTTTGTTCGGTACCACTTTAACGGAACCTTCCAGTCGAACGGAAAGATGTTCGACTCCAGGTGAAGTGTTGTTGTTTGTTTTACGTCACTTTTAATTGGTTTGCGTTTAAACGCTAAGGCGTGAGCTGAGCTTGCACTTTTTGGTGACTGGCGATGACACAAAAGGCTGCAAAAGTTAGCATGTTGACGTTGTAATGTTGTGTAAGTTAATTTTCGGATCTGTTGTACTTATTTAATTACTGAAGGACAAAAAAATTAAATGTATAAAATGAAATTTATTAAATGTAAACAGTATAATAGTTTTATATTGTTCCGTGCAACAAATATCGTTAATTTTCTTTAATTAACTTTTTAAAATCCCCTTACAGTAAGTAAATACTGTATATACAAAAATCCACACATTTTGTGATTTGAAAAAAATAATCATTTCAAATCATTACAAATTCGTAATAAAATATAATTTAAAATTCTCATTTTTTAAAATAAAAAAAATGAATAACTGATAAAGCTATTTATTAGATAAATAATTTTTAAAAATGTTTTATATTGTTCTATGCAACAAATATCGTTAATTTTCCTTAATGAACTCTTTTTAATCCACTTGCAGTAATTAAGTAAATAAATAAATACTGTATATACAAAAATCCACAAATTTTGTGATATGAAAAAAAAATCTTTTCATTTCAAATTCGTAAAAAATCAAATTTTAAATTCTCATTAAAAAAACATGAATATCTGATAAAGCTATTTATTAGATAAATAATTAGAAAAAGGGGGTGTGACGCAGGGTGGCATCACAGTTAAAGTAGAAAGTTTTCTGTTTTTCATTTTGCATCCATGTTTGTGCTTGCGTGCAGTCATGTCCGAGGTAAGGCTTTCACCAGTCAAGTGGGGGTGGGCCGCCTCATCCAAGGAATGGACCGCGGCCTGTTGGGTACCTGTGTCAACGAGCGCCGCAGGATCACCGTCCCGCCACACCTGGCATACGGGAGCGTGGGAACAGGTAACGTTCATACTGGGGTGGAAACTACAATACTTTTAAGTGTTCTTAAATAGGCTTCTCAAGCACCTGTACTTTACTTGAGTGTTTATTTTTACTCTCTACATTTGAAATCTGTACTTTCTACTTAAGTGTGAGTACATTTGCCATGTTTGCCCCCAGGAAGGTGTCACCTTTTTCAAATGTGTATTTGCAGGCGGCGTGATCCCGCCAGATGCCGTCTTGGTTTACGACGTGCTGCTGTTGGACATTTGGAACCCCGAGGACAAAATCCAAATCCGCACAATCAGCAAACCCCAGCGATGCGTACGCGCCGCCGCCGCCTCCGACTTTGTGCGCTATCACTACAACGGCACCCTGCTCTCCGGCGAGACCTTTCAGTCCAGGTGAGTGTGCGCGTGTGTTTCTGTTCCCTATGTGTGCGTTTCTAATAGGAGTGTACCAAAAAAATGATTCTCATAAGAATCGCGATTCTCATTTAGTACGATTCAGAATCGATTTTATTTAAATTATTTTATACTGTCTTGCCTTTGTCTGTGTGTGCCTTTATTTGGAGCACTGTTCATGTTGTACCCGGTTTGGCCACTGAGGGGCAGTGTGGTTCCACGCGGTCTAATACACTGTTAAGTTGTAGCCACATTAGAGAGTAGAAGGAAAAAGTCACAATCAAGTTATTCCAATAAAAGTTTTTTTTTTTTGCAGTGTGGAGTCATTCTTTTGAGTGATCAAAGTGCCGCGAGTAGCGCGCTAATTAGCATTAGCGAGTCAGAATGGAGTAGATCATTACAATTCCTTGCACATCTATAGATTGAAGCAAAAATCATTGTCTATCAAATCATTTTGAATCAAAAAACGTTCTTAATCGTAAATCGATTCAGAATCGAATCGCAGACCCGAAAATCGGAATGAAATCGAATTGTGAGACATTCAAAGATTCCCACCCCTAGTTTCTAATGCGTGTCTGTGTTTTAGCCACACTAAGAAGGCGACCTACGACACATACTTGGGGCAAGGCGACCTGATCGAGGGCATGGAGGAAGGCCTGCTGGGAATGTGCGTCGCAGAAAGACGCATCATCATCGTCCCGCCGTTCCTGGCGTATGGAGAGAAAGGACACGGTACAGAAAAGCCACCATTTTGTTACCTCCACATGTTTGTGTGCAACTTCCTGTTTATTAGTGGTGCAACCAATTATCATTGATTGGTGATCGGTTCGGATCGGGTCCCACGGTTCGGACTGCGCATAATCGACAGATTGGTTGGTGGGGAGAAAAAAAAAACAATGTACGCATTTGCACGAAAGCAACATGATCAATCCACATTCACTATAATTGAGAGGAAGTTGAAAACCCTTGTGGATCCCATAAATCACATGTGATGCCTGGGAGCATTTTGACAAGTTGGGGTGAAACTAATCCTGAAATTATTGATACAGAATTTTTTTCTTGCCTCTTGTCCCGACCCTGTCATTCAGACATGTCAAGGAAGCTGGAAACATACTCAACGTAACACGCTGCCTACGCTAAAGCTAACTTAAAAATAAAGTTTGCCAAACAATACATTGACGGCAATGCAAATAGCCTTAGTAAACTTTTACTTTGAAGTTGGCCCGCATCAACTTCCTTTTTTGATGTTCGAGATTTCTTTTTTAGTTTGTATTGACATTACATATTTGCGACCACAACGCTATCCCAAACTCATATTCAATTGCTAATTAAGGACGCTAAGAAACCGGTAGTTAATTATGACGTTATTGTATGGTACGGCACAAATCTCAGACGTCAGTGGCTAACAGCTAGCTGTTAGCTTAGCAACTAGTGCCTGGCTGGTAACAGTAAAGCCTCGTTTCCAACGCCGGTATCTACTCTACTCTACTCTACTCTACTCTACTCTACTCTACTCTACTCTACTCTGCTCTACTCTACTCTACTCGGAATTTAGCCCCGTCACTACACACAAATCCACCTGGCTCTATGCTACTCGCTTTCTCTGGTACCTCCTAAATAGGGTGCCAAAAAATAGATTTACATAAGAATCGCGATTCTCATTTAGTATAATGTATAAAATAATATAAAAATGTTTCTGCCTCATATTGCACTTAAAGTTGTTCCTAAATCCTAAACGGCTATATAACACTTTTTTTTTTATTGGGGAAATTATGCTCGAGCAGTATAATTATTCTCGATGTTGATTTACAGTATCAATCCATTCATTATTTTTTTTTCTACAGAACAGGAAAAAAAAGGCTTACTTAACGCACAGATCGAGAAGGTAGAATGTCTTACAATCACAATTAAGTTTGAAAATCTATACATGTCAGGGTGATAAAGTCTTTCCATTTTGGCTCAAATGTGGTCAAACTCAGATTTTCGTGTTCTCAGGCAGTAGGTCATATATTAGACATTTTGAATGGATATTTTGGTTTAATTAAATGGGAAATGGGCGGCACGGTGGCTGACTGGTTAGCACGTCCGCCTCCCAGTGCAGAGGACGTGAGATCGAGTCCGGGCTTCGGCCTTCCTGGGTGGAGTTTGCACGTTCTCCCCGTGCTTGCGTGGGTTTTCTTCGGGTACTCCGGTTTCCTCCCACATTCCAAAGACATGCATGGCAGGTTAATTGAACACTCCAAATTGTCCATAAGTGTGATTGTGAGTATGGTTGTTCGTCTCTTTGTGGCCTGCGATTGGCTGGCAACCAGTTCAGGGTGTACCCCGCCTACTGCCCGAAGTCAGCTGGGATAGGCTCCAGCAAACCCCGCGACCCTTGTGAGGACAAGCGGTTAGGAAAATGGATGGATAGATAAATGGGAAAAAGCATTTACAAAATGAATGAAGACAAAGTACTATTTCATTAAAAAAAAAAAATTCTAATCCAATCCAGACCGTGACTTTCATGATCCGTTGCACCACTACTGTTTATACTTTTTGAAGTACTGTTACCTGGATTGTTTTGACGATGAGCCACACATGGCGCGTCCCCCAACAGGAAAAGTGGTGCCCCCTCAGGCCACGCTAGTGTTCGACGTCCTCCTGGTGGACGTGTTCAACCCAAAAGATGACATCGTGGTTGAGGTCCAGGAGGTCCCGGAAGACTGCGAGCGGCGGAGCGCCGTGGGGGACTTCATCCGCTACCACTACAACGGCACCTTCCAGGACGGCAGCGCTTTCGACTCCAGGTAAACTCATCCTCCGTGTCCAGCAATGATTGTGATGAAAATTGGGAGTGCAGAGAAGCGCCATTTTTGTTGGCGAAATGCAAATCGCCACTGTGTATATATACAGTATGTACATGCAGCACTGTGTGTGTCAGCTATCAGAGGAACAGCACATACAACACATACGTGGGCCGAGGCTACGTCATCGCGGGCGTAGAACGAGCCCTGCGGGGTCTTTGTATGGGCGAGAAGAGGAAGGTGGTGGTGCCGCCTCACCTGGCCTACGGAGGAGAGGGAGTCAGTAAGTGCGCAGCAACACGCCTCAATGATGTTCCTGCATGCCTCATTTACATTTCCCTGTACGAATGGCGCTAGATGATCTGATCCCCGGCTCGGCCGTGCTGGTGTTCCACATCCACGTGCTGGATTTCCACAACCCCGACGACGAGGTGGAGGTGAAGGTGGTGCGCCGGCCCGAGGAGTGCGGGCCCGGCAGCCGGAAGACGGACTGGCTGCGCTACCGCTACAACTGCTCGCTGATGGACGGCACGCTGCTGTACTCCTCGTGAGCGCCACCCGCTCTTCACTCCCTGCATGGACTCGCTCTGCTACTCTTTACGTTTCCGCGGCAACAGCACGTTATGCCCGCATGGCATCAAGGTTTCCACACACGCCCAGAGTGGACTTTCATTTTTATTTTTGAAAGGAAGGATAGCTTCATTGTGTGTGTGCGTGTGTGCATAGGGACCATTCGGACGCGCCGTCCATCACTACGCTGGGAGCCAGTGAGGTGATCCCGGGTCTGGAGCAGGGTTTGATGGGCATGTGCGTGGGCGAGGCCAGGGAGGTGGTGGTCCCGCCGCACTGGGCTCACGGGGAAAATGGAGGTAGAAAGAAACATACAAAATACAACAAAGCTGTATTTTCATTTCATTCCTGTGGAAATATTTGAAATGAGCTGGTTGAGGTGTACCTAATGATGTGTCCGGCGTTTGGGTGGCTTGTGCGCAGCCGGTGTGGTTCCAGGTAGCGCGGTGCTGTTCTTCCAGCTGGAGCTGGTGGAGCTGCAGAAAGGCGTCCCTGACGGCTTCATGTTCGTGTGGCTGGGGGACGTCCCCGAGCCCCTCTTCACCGCTATGGACCTCAACGGCGACAGCCAGGTGCCCCTGCAGGAGGTAAAGATCCTTCTCAATTGCTTTGGCTCATCTGCATTCACTTACTTCTTTTGCCAAAAGTAACTTGGATGATTTTGCACAACACCATGGATCAAAACAGTTTACCTATGTGTCAAAATTAAATCGTTAGTGCCCCCAAAATGCATCGTCCCTTTGGCATTCTGAGAGCACTGCATGTCAAAATAATTTGATGTTTTGTCACATTTTGGAGCTAAGCAAAAACAGTAGAAGTGGCGTAGCTCAAGTGGTCCTGCCACCGTCTCCCAACCTGAATGTTCCTCAACCCTTGAGTGACTTTTATTTTATTTATTTATTTGAGTCTATTTGGCCCAACTCAAAATACAGTCACATTTACTCTAAATAGTCAAATTTACTCTACAGAATTGACTGTGCAGTCATTATCGTCACCTTTCCCCTCTTGGCCATCCATACGCTGCTCTTTGTTTGGCCAAAGGTTTTCATCCACGTCGCAACCGATATTTTCCCTTCCAATGCTGCGAGGAAAAAAACGGTGTGAATGTCTCAACCATCCAATGATCCCCTGTGATATGCTGGACTAATTTTGACAATTGAACAGATGATTTTGCATATTAGAATTTACACACTGAAATCCTGCTGACAGAGGACAGCCATTAGACTGAAAAACCACTCATCCAGTTTGATCATCAAGATCTATTGATTTGGAAAATGTGCTAAATGTGGGCACATTGTGCTAACTGTAGGCTAAATGTACACAACCATTTGCACAGATCCACTGAGGCAATTGAGACATGTATTAAAACATTTTGGCAATTTGATGAAAGCAATGAGAAATGCCATTCAGTTCGCACCAATTGTAAGGTGGTTTTGGGATTCATTCATGGTAGTTTGAAAATGTCATCTCAAGTTTTAAGAATGTGCCAAAACTATAGATTTTTTTTTGTAAATGTCAAGTTGATTTAGCATTGTTTTATCATTAAAATAAGTCAGTAAACAAATGTAATAAATGAATTATTAATTTTAATATTTCATACTCATATTTAATGTATGAATTTAACATGTTTATAAAATTGTTTATTTCATACAATAAAATAAAATGTAAATTCAATCATTAAAAAATAATAATTCATGCTTATTACTCATGATTTAGCAGATATTAAAAGTTTCAAAAATTTCATTTAGAATCAGTCGATTTAAATATTTAATAGGATACTTAAAATATTTTGAAAATGTTATGCATTATTTTTCAATGTTAAATGGAATTTTAAAACATAATTTTACATGAGCAGCAAATGCAAAATAGTTAAAATTAGAGATGGGCGAGTACCAATACCAGCCTTATTTTAAGGTATTGGTACTCGTGACGGTGGCCGTTACCAGTATCGGTCGCCCTCTTGTGGCCGTTTTACGATCAGGAACTAGTCATTCATTTAAATTATTTCTTGAGGAAAAACATTAACAGGGATATATAGGTCTTTCTTTAAAATTGACATTTTTGGGGGGGAATTTTATGTAGTAGTGGTATCGGGATTTGGTGTCGGTAACAACTAAAGTATCGATCTGAAAAAAAGTGATATCGAACGTCCTTAGTTAAAATAGTTGCTACTCTTATAACACCAACCACCACCTCCTCCTCTTTGCAGTTCTCAGACTTCATCACGCTGCAGGTTCAGCGGGGAAACGGCCGCCTGAGGCCCGGCGTTCCACCTGACGACATCATCCGGGATATGTTCAACAGTCAGGACCTCGACAAGGACGGGAAGATCATAGCCCAGGAGGTAGCGCTACAAACGGACGAGAAGGACGAGTTGTAAAAGGGCAGGCCTCTGCCCGAGCCATCTGCACACTGTGACGTCTATAAGCCACTATTTGGAATATGGAGAGGGACGAAACATTAGGTACACCACCGCAGTCTGACATCAAAGAACATGAAAACTGCAAGGCAGACGTGGAATTTGGTTATCATCCATCATTCTTAATATTGGATGTTGTACTTAATGAAGAGTCCAGAGAGAATATTTTTTGTGAGAGAAATAAAGTTTTTAAAAAAATAATAACAATGTGTCCTTTACAGAAGTGACAAATGACAGCACATTTATTTAAGGAGGACTGACTGGCTGTGTAACAGTATAGAATAAAAAAAAAAAAAAGAAAGAATAGGAGGCATTTTTTTTTTAAAAAGCAGCAAACATGCAAATGTGACTGGCATTTTCTGGAAGTAGCACCATGTTAGCGCCTATCAAGTGTCTCGTGTGTCAACAAACAGGAAGTAGAAGTGCAGACAGGAGGACTTTCAGTCAAAGCAACAAAAAGAGTCACTCGGGAGTGTCCGGTGTCCAGTTTCCGGTGAGGTAGAGCAGCACGGCGTTGGCCACGTCCAGGGTCTCGTCCTTCACCAGCACGATGTCGTAAGAGTCCAAGTACGACTGCTTCCTCTCCTCCACCTGAGCGCCAACAACATCCCCATCAAAATGAGAAACGCACACGTGAAAGCTGACGGTCGGTATGCCTCAGTGAGCAACTCAAAGCGCAATTCAGTACTTTTGTTGTCCATCCCCAAATATGGTGACTTATTTCTGAGCAAGATTGGATTTGTTTTTGTTTGCCATTTTGTTCTATGATATTTTCTATTTATTGAAATAATTTTAAAATATGGACAGTTTTTTCTCTTTGTGTCAAAGCAAAAAACAATTGGGAGCTTTTTTTTTTGTAAACAAGAAGTCAAAGCCCCCCAAAAAATCCTTAACAATAACTTGTATGCAGCCCCACTAAGTCTATACACCAAATTTGTATTAATATTGCATTTGTATAATATTAATTAAGTAGAAAAATCCACCCATTTTTATCCATTTCAGGGTAGCGGCCAATCATGGCTCAACTGTTTTCTGATGCTGAGCCATGCTTGGTATCTGTGATTGATGCTGGCACTCAGCATTAAGGCTTGGAATTGGGGGGGGGGGGGGGGGGGGTAGATTACCAAAGATTCCCGAGCGCGGCTCCTGCTGCTGCTCACCGCTCCTTCAGGGGATGGGTCAAATGCGGAGAAAGAATTTCACCCGACTTTGGTTGGGTGTGACGATCAGTGGTACTTTAATTTAATTTTCAGTTGACAGCAAGTGACAAAATGGTCACTGCCTGAAATGGATAAAAATAGGTGGATTTTGCTGCCTTATTCATATTCGTCAAACGCAATAGTAACCAGAATGTTGTGCTAGATTAGTCAGAGCACAAACATATTACTGTAAAGAAACAGTTTTTTTTTTATAACTCTGACATGTCCAACAAAAAACTTTTTTTAACTCAGTATTTAATTTTAAATCAGCAAATTTAGACAAACAATACTTTCATCCCGTGAGGGAAATTAAATAATTTGGAGATGTGTTTTGTTTTCCAATGATGATATCTAAGTTAACATATTAGTTCTATATAACCATATTAATTTTAACTCATTCACTGCCCATTGACGGCTATAGACGTCAAAAATTCATTTGAATTATTTCTATTAGTTTAATTTTTTTCCCCCACTTTTGTTAACAAGAGTATGAAAACCTAGATTTTTTTTATTGTACATTTATAAACAGAACAGATATAAAATGTGTCATTAATTGTGAGTTAACTAGTGAAGTCATGCGATTAGATTACAAATTTGAATCGCCTGATGCCCCAATTTTTTTTTATAATGTTTTCTTTTCTTTTTTAATTCATTCATTGCCATTGACGGCTATAAACGTCAAAAATTCATTTAAACTATTTCTATTAGTTAAATTTTTTTTTCCACTTTTGTTAACAAGAGTATGAAAACCTAGATTTTTTTATTGTACATTTCGAACAGATGTACAATTTGTGATTAATTGTGAGTTAACTAGAAGTCATGCGATTAATTACAATTAAGAAATTTTGTCACCCCTAATTTTTAATAATCTTTTTTTAATGAATTTATGGCAGTGAATGAGTTAAACATATTTAATTATCATTCCTTGTGAAGAAATGAAAAAGGCATTCAATTTGACTAAAAAGTGAACATATATGCTGTATAAGGCTAATTAATGATTCCAAAAATGCATTGGTCAAAGTTAAGGCCTTGTGATGAAGAGACGTCTGGTACAGTTTACTAAAAGTAGACTTAGCATTAAGATGTTTTTATTTCAACTGGCGTCACCTTGTCGTTGAGGAAGCCGATCTTGAGGACGTTCTCGATGTTGTGCACGCCGTCGGCCATGGTCAGGTCACCCAGAGAATCTCCCAGCAGGAGCACGTTAGGTCGGGCTCGCAGCTCCTGGAAGTGACCCGTGTTGAGCAGGGCGCCCTCCCGTTTGTTGTAGATGTGGATCAGCTCGCCCTTGAAGGCCCTCAGCACCCCCTGGTGGAGGGAGGAAGTCACAAACTTGCAAGTCCCAAGATACTGGGACGAACTTCAAGCACGTGGAGTCAAGTCATTAATTTGAAAATGAAATCATGTCAAGTCATGAAATGGTGTCAGTATGTTCTGACAGCCTTTAAGGCAGTGAATGCAAAACAAATGGCAAAGTATGTTGAAAATGATGACGGATTTCCAAGTCAAGTCCTGATTTCAAGTCTTGAGTCGAGTCCACGCCTTACTCACAGCCTGATCAAAGTCCATGTAGTTGGAGAAGACCTTGACGTTGGGGTAGAAGACCCCCGCCTGGCGGATGACCTCCTCCAGGATGTCGCCGATGCCGGCGGAGAAGATGAGCAGAGGGATGCTGTGCTCGTGCAGGTGTGAAAAGAGCAGCTGGTAGCCGTCCCTGTAATGATGAACAACATGAACATCAGCCAGGCTAGCTTATCATAAAAAAAAAAAATCACAATTTAGCTTCTTTCCAGCCCTTACTACTTTTATATGTCTCCTATGCTGAAACAGCCATGCTTGAAGTACCACTTACAAAAAAATTATAATAAACTTAATAGAAATATGTATCCCATCAAAAACTTATAAAGGTGTAAGCACGCGTGTGCGACCTGAGCTTGGCATCAGACTCTCGCACCACGGTGGCCAGCAGGTCCTTCCTGATGTTCTGCTGCACCAGCAGCTCGTGCGCTTTGGTCCACCTTTTGGTCACAAACGCACCGACAACGCATGAGTGTGTTGTCAGCGTGTCAACGGCGGCCATTTTGTAAATAAATGAGCCACTCACCACTCCACCATGAGCGGCAGCTTCTCGGCGATGGAACGCGACGAGTCAATCTCGATGGGGTAGTACGTGTTCATCAGATCCTTCAGCTGAGGCCATAGGAACACTTCTTAACAACCTTTTATGCTTGTATGACAGTTAGGAATGTTAAAAAAATGGAGATGCATAAAATGTAAGCCATATGGTCTGTAGTTAAAGTATCATGATGAATTATAGTGAGGGACCATTTTAGGGCAACCTCAACGAACCTCATGTATTAATTGACACGTGTGAATTTGAATTGAACTTTCTACCCACCTTTCCTTTGCATTCTTGAGAGATTAGCTTACTGTTGTCGAGAATATCTGCACACAAATACAAACAGAAATGGCTCAGATAATGAAGTCCCCCCCCCCCCCCCCCCCTACATATATCCCTAACACATATACTTACTGTGACAGGTGGGACATCTTTTACCATTAAATGCAAATCTTGTGAGAGTCATGTCAAAGTCTGAAATAACCTATGAGAAAACACAGTTAAACGCACGTGTCACATGATGAACACTCAAGGAAAATGCCACAATATTCGGGTTTGCTGCAGCAAGAAGTCATACTGTAAGAATATACTTATCTTATCTTATATATATTGAAGATGGATTACACTAAATTGCCAAGATGTTTATGCCTACTGTATGCCAGCCAATGTGGGCAAAGCATGGCATCAAAGTTAATGATCATTAGGAGGATGCACTTTGAAAAAGGATTTACAAAGGACATGTTGATCGCTGCCTGCAGTTTTCATTACTACCAGTAATTTTAGGGCTTTAGCAAATTCAAAAATGTCCCAAAAAATTATAGAATGCCCGACATGGACAGGTCACCGGCCATACTACTCTGTTCAAGTGCAAGGTGCAAACTTGACATCCAACGTGTTGGCATTTCACTCCCTCACGTTGACGAAATTGTTCAATGAGTCATTTGAGTGTCGGGTGTGCCTAATGTTGTGTCCCATGCTGCAGTCTAACCTGTAACGTGTTTGATCCCGCCTTCAGCATGGACTGGAGGATCTCGTGGACTCTCTGTGGGTCCCTCATACACACAGACGGATTGGATAGCTCGGAAATCTGGAGAGAGAAGAGTCAAGACACTTTTCGATTATTGGAGACACAAAATGGAGTCGCTATCATCCGAATTAACGACAAACTCGGCCAACAAGAAGTTAGCTATAGTTGCTACTACTATATATTAACTCACAAGATAAACAGATATAAGTAGCAATTCCTTCAGGAACTATTTGAATTCACAATATACCCGCTAAGTTCATAAGTGAAATAGTTCATTCGAGTTCTAGCCTCGACAGCAATTATCTCGGGGCGAGCCTACGATGTTAAGCTAACTTGAACACGATAGTCGCATTCACTCCGGCCGATAAAACAAACCCCCCAAAAATGTTGAGATAAAATTACCATGTCCACAGAATTGTGTCGGCGAACGACACGGTTTAATTTAGCAGTCTGTGTGTGGCAAGCAGCCTGAGATGTCAGGACGACTTGTGCTGCCTTCCGGGTGTTATACATATACTGTAGGAATATTGAAAACTCATACCAATTAACTGTAGCGAGAATAATAAAATTGTTGTAAACCACATGATTAAAACAGAGCGTGGAATTTGATCTAGCAAGAGTTACACGTTATCTGATAAAAAGAAAAAATACGTCGCTTTTCACGAGAAAAAGTATCGACCGAGCCAAATATTATAGTTTACGAGCCCGTTAGCACCCCATGAAGGCACCACAGCTATTTGCGTAACCCGGTGTGCGCTTCTCCGACGGAAAACAACACGTCAAAGGTTCCGTTTCCTCCACGGGAAAATAACCAAAATGCACATAGTGTACAGCAAGTAATGCGATTGTGTTCACTTTTGAGTTACATGTTCACTTTAACCTTATCGATAGTTTTTATTTTATTTTTTACAACAATCTTAGTGGCCATTACGACAGCTGCGGTTCAACAGTGGCAGTCCTAACTTGATTGGCGCAGTGTGCAAACCTCAACGCCTGAGTGCTTGTCATTGTCATGAACATACTTACATTTCAAGTCTTTATTTTCTAGTCTCGTTTGCAGGGGCACACAAATAAAACATTGTAAAATCTCGTAAGCTTGACCCAAGGAATTATAACAGCAGAGTGAGAACAAAAACAAGAGAGTATGCATTTTGCTGTATTTTATTTAAATTGGAATCATATTTCTGAAAGAAAAATCAAAGTGCGGCCGCAACTCAAACCCCCTTTAAGACTGACAAATGGATAGGATAGGAACAAAGGGGCTCTTCTGACGCAAAAGGAATGACAGGCTTTATAAGACATCTTGACAGGTAACTGAAATGCCTTGATTACATCTTTAAGGAATGTTACAATAAATACAGAGTACAATGCTGAGCAATAGTCTAAAGGTGGGGAATGGAACGATGTCTCGTTAGTGTGTCTGCTATAGTGGAGGCTGCACAGAAGCGGTTATGGCACTAGAAGTGTTGACACGCTTGCATGAGAGATTGTCACAGTGTTTACAAATGGAAATAAGCCTCCATCTGGGAACTAGCCACAGAGGAATGTCAAATATATATATATGTATATAAACAGCTTTGTTATTTATATACAGACAGATAAACATCATCTCGATATTATTTTGTTGTTGCCACTCTTATTAACATACATTCGGTGCATCCCTTCACACACACATACACACATACGAATCATGGCTTCTGAAAAGTGGCCGACAACACAACATAGCATGGCGTTCAGTTTGGTGAGAGCGAGGCGTGTTCCACTGCAGCATGTTACGAACAAATGAAATGATGAATGGCGCAGTTGTGGCTGGTGACACAAGGATAGGAATTCCTCCATGCGGATGAGCACACGAGACAACTTCAGAAGCAGTCTTTTGAAAGCCTCGTTTCCACTGAGCAGCACAATTCGGTCCAGTTTCAGTGTTTTTACACAGTCTTCTCAGTCTTACATATTGATAAAAACAAATCAATGGAATCCAACAACAGCCACTTAACTATTGAAACGCACGGCAGAAGAATTACCAATCCAAACTTCTCTTTTATCGGAATGCAAACCAACTGATAGAAACTGATCAGAACTGTACCGCTTGGTGGAAAAGTGGTTGGAACAAGTCCACAAAGCAAGTCGGCAGACTGGCGAGGATTCAGCACTCGATCTGCGACTGCAGCTGCCGGCGCAGGGTGAGCGTGCGGCGGTGCAGCTGCTGCATCTGTTGCATGCGGTCCCGCTGGCGTGCCAGGTTCTGCGGCATGGGGTAGCGCTGGCAGCCGTACAGGAAGCGGTAGGGCACGCGCACGTGGCAGGCAGTGGCGCGGCACCGCGGCTGCGGCATGGGCGGCAGCAGCATCCAGCGCCTGCGCTCGGCGCAGTAGCGGTACGCCTCCTTGCGGTACTGCTTGTCCACGTCATCGCTGTTCTTCCAGCCGCCGATGATGAAGACGTCGTCGTCGAAGTGGCAGATGGCGGCGCCCTCGATGCTGGTCACTTCGGGCGGCAGGCTCTCCAGGATCTCGTCGGGGACGCGGGCGCTGATCTTCTGCCGGGCCACCTCGTCCCGCATGCTGTAGCTCTTGGGGCAGCAGGAAGCCGTGTGGTAGAAGTTGGTGGCGGCCACGGCCATCTGGAACACGCAGTAGTTGTCGACCAACGGCAGCGAGTCCACGTCCTGCCACTGGTGGCTGTCGGTGTCATAGCGGGTGGTCACCGTCTTCAGCCCGTCGTCTTTGTCCGTATCGACTGGCGTGCGCGCCGTCACGTACACGTAGCGGTCCTCTACGCTCACCGCCTTGACGTCGCGCAGGATCTTGGGCGCCGACTCCAGGTTGTGCCATTTGTCTTGCTCGGGCTCGTACACGCTGACGTCCTTGAAGCCCGGGCTGAAGTTGCCGTGGCCGCCGATGCTGTACAGGATGTCCTTGATGCAGGTGAGGCCGAAGGAGTGCTTGCGGGTGGTCAGGTTGCTCACCTGCTCCCAGGTGTTGTAGTTGGGGTTGTAGCGCTCCACCGTCTTGGCGAAGCCCGGCTCCATGGAGCCGGCCACGTAGACGTGCGAGTCGGTGGCGGCGATGGCGTGGCCGTCCAAATGGTTGTGGATGTGCGGAAGGTTGACCCAGCGGTCCTCGTAGATGAAGTAGCCCACACACTCGCTTAAGTAGTCCCCGCCCTCCGACACGCCGCCCACCACCATGATGACGTCCATGTTCTGGCCAAAGCGCGGTTGGAAAGACACCACGAACGAGGACCACAGCTCCAGGTCGGCCAACTTAAAGTTCTCGAAGCGGATGGCGTAACCTTCCACCGCCTCTGACACCAGGCGCAGGCATGCCTCATTGGCCGCCACCATCCGCTCGTTCTTTACCACCCGCGTCAGGTAGGTGGGCTTGATCTGGGGCAGCCTGAGGAGGCGGAAGAGCTCCTCAAAGTAGCCGCTGCGCTCTTCCGGCATCTTCTGCACCCACTTGACCACTGCTTCGAAGAGCACTTCCTCAGAGTCCACCGTGATCTGGTCGTCCGACAGCCAGTTGCGCACTAGGTGGAACGGCAGGGTGTAGAATTCCTCGTCCTGGATCACCTTATGGAAGTTGCGGCGGATCATGTCGGCCGCGCGCAGTGCCAGCTGGTCCAGAGTGTACATGTGGGCCAGGCTGTGCACCGCCACGCAGTTGGTCAGGCTCAGCTTCTTCTTCAGGAACTCACCGCAGAAGTCCTTCAGCTGCACCAGCAGGAACCTGAAAATGAAAGACAGGAGCTCATGGGCGAGATACTACAGAGCCTTTTTTTTTTTGTTTACCTGGAGATTAGATACATGTTGATATAGAGTGAACCCACTTAACATGGTCCACCATATAGAGACTAGATTAAAAAATTCTTATACCCCTGCCACACGCATTAAACACAATGTTATCAATGTCCCAAAATTTATGGACCTGACTGTATATGGGGGGGGGGGGGGGTCATTAATAAGATAACTGGAAATTCGGAACAACTACTTTTATAAAAATACTGCTGCATCGCAGTTTCACTTAGGGGTGATTTTGTGCCTATACACTATATGTGTGTCAGGGCCTGAAGAAAGGGGCTATAATAAAGTGTTGTTTTTCATGCCTGGTCAACCAATCCTAGAAAGTAATATGTCATCTATTGCATTTAATTGGGCTAGCCCTACCTTCTCATAATAAAACACTATAATAAAAAGGTTGTTGCTGTTCTTTATCTTGCTCAGAAGTAACTGTCAGGTAGATGGCTGCTGATAACAGCAGGGGTCCTAGTAGAAAAGTATGCGGCACTTTTGATACAGAGGCATGCAATACTAACATTTCCATGAGATAAATGATTAAACACGCATATTGCAAAGCCAAACGCAAAGGGCTATAAATGACATTAAAGAGTCCTTTTTTTATTGCCTCAACAACAAATCTTAGAAAAGACTTTGCCCTCCATTACAATTGATGTGACCAGCCCTGCCTTTTTACTATAACAAAATACAGTACTGTAATAAAAGGTTGTTAACTTGTTGCCGTTCTATTCCTTTGCTCATGTTATTCTCATACACTGCAGATGTGTTCTGAGAACAGCAGGGGGCCTTTTGATACAAAGCATTAAATGATAATATTTCCATTATGGAAATCAGTGATTATCAGTAAGCACCATTGAACTACTGAATTTTATTTTTAAACTGTGCATAATGTTGAAATGTCTTAATCCAGTTAAGTATCTTTTCTCTTTTAAGTTTAATACAAATGCATGAATTTCACTACATTTTCAAATATTTGTGTACACTGTGTATTTCACTTACTCTATGAGAAATACAGTACATTTGAATGGAATAGTTTAAGTTCAAGTAGAACTTTGGTTCCCCTCCGTGAGTCATTACTAGGGGTGTTAGAAAAAATCAATTCCGCAATATATCCCGATATTACAGCGCGCAATTCTCAAATCGATTTGATATGTGGCCGAATCGATTTTTAAACAACAATTTTTTTATGGGAATATTCAACAAAACGTCTTAAGGGTTAGGATTTACACATTAAGCATGGAAGAATGTTATATTAATGGAACACTAAGCCTTAATATTTTAATTTCAGTGCTGTTCAAACATGAAACAGACTGCAACCTGTTTGTTAAATATAGTGGCTCAGTTATAAAACAGAATTTTCAGATTTAAAAAAAATACATTTTCATACAAATCTTACAGTGTACATGTACAAGTTTACTGATTAGTATTTTTAAATTTGAGTATTTTTTTTATTTTATTTTATTTTATTTTTTTAAATCGCAATAATGAATTTATAGATTCGTATAGGGATTAATCGGTATGGAATCGAATCGTCTAGCCATTACCTTATGCTGCATTCACACCAAAACCGAAAAGGCGATCTGGAACGCTTCCTTCGCTTCGACTTTTTTGGAACGATTGCCGCTCATTCATGCATTTGCGCACACCGGAGAGGAGGTGGCGTCCCTCGGCGAACATAGAGTACTTTAGCGAGTCAACAAAAAGAGAGCAACCCCGACTACTTTCACTTCTCCAGCAGTGCCTTTTTTGGGGTACGTGATAGCACTTCCGCTATTTTAGTGGCAATCCGGCGGTCGGCAGTTGCGCTAAATAGCTTTGGCATGGATGATAAACACTGCTGCTACCTCGGTACAGATATAGTCGGATTCTCCTCCACACACGGCGTGGGCTCTGGTACCAATCCTCTCGAGAGGGGCTGGACTCGGTTGCCCACGGTGAGAGGAGCAGAGCAGATGTGGGCATACTGATTGCCCCCAGGCTTGGTGGCTGTATGTTGGGGTTCACCCCCGGTATACTCCCTCTGCCTCCGGGTGGGGGGACGGGTCCTGACTGTTGTTTGTGCATAGGCACCAAACAGCAGCTCAGAGTACCCACCCTTTTTGGAGTACTTGGAGGGTGTGCTGGAGAGTGCGCCCTCTGCGGACTCCCTCGTTCTGCTGGGGAACTTCAACGCTCACGTGGGCAATGACAGTGAGACATGGAGGGGCGTGATTGGGAGCAACAGCTCCCCCGATTAGAACCCGAGTGGGGTTTTGTTATTGGACTTCTGTGCATCTGTGATTATCCATAACAAACACCATGTTCAAACATAGGGGTGTCCCATTTGTGCATTTAGCACCAGGACACCCTAGGCCGCAGTTCGATGATTGACTTTGTAGTAGTGTCATTGGATTTGCGGCCGCATGTGTTGAACACTCGGGTGAAGAAAGGAGCAGAGCTGTCAACTGAACACCACCTGCTGGTGTGTTGGCTACGATGGTGGGGAAAGATGCCTGGCAGACCAAAAGGTATTGTGAGGGTTTGCTGGGAACGTCTGGTGGAATCGAAAGAGTTTCAATGCCCACCTCCGGCAAAACTTCTCCCTTGTCCCGGGGGAGGCGGTCAACATTGAGTCCGAGTGGGCTATGTTACGCCCCTCCATTGATGAGGCGGCCAATCGGAGCTGTGGCCGGTGCCTGTCGTGGCCGCAATCCTCGAACCCGCTGGTGCACACCTCAGCAGGGTCCTTGAGGGTGCATGGGAGTTCGCCCAACCAGTCTACATGTGTTTTGTAGATTTAAAGAAGGCATTCGACCATGTCCATCGGGGAGCCCTGTGGGGGGTGCTTCGGGAGTACGGGGTACCGAGCCCCTTGATACGGGCTGTTCGGTACCTGTACGACCAGTGTCAGAGTTTAGTCCGCATTGCCGGCAGTAAATCTGATTTGTTTCCAGTGAGGGTTGGACTGTGCCAGGGCTGCCCTTTATCACCGATTCTGTTCATAACTTTTATGGACAGAATTTCTAGGCGCAGCCAAAGCGTTGAGGGGGTCCAGTTTGGTGGCCTCAGCATTGCATCTCTGCTTTTTGCAGATGATGTGATGTGGTTGGCTTCATCAAACTGTGATCTCCAACTCTTGCTGGAGCAGTTCGCAGCAAAGTGTGAAGCGGTTGGGATGAAGATCAGCACCTCCAAATCCCAGACCATGGTCCTCAGTCGGAAAAGGGTGGCAGGGATGAGATCCTGCCCCAAGTGGAAGAGTCCAAGTATCTTGGGGTCTTGTTCACGAGTGTGGGCAAGATGGAGCGGAAGATCGACAGGCGGATCGGTGCAGCGTCTGCAGTGATGCGGACTCTGTATCGGTCCAGTGTGGTGAAGAAGGAGCTGAGTCGAAAGGCGAAACTCTCGATTTACCGGTCGATCTACGTTGCTACACTCACCTATGGTCACGAGCTTTGGGTCAAGCGGCCAAAATGAGTTTCCTCCGCAGGGTATCCGGGCTCTCCCTTAGAGATAGGGCGAGAAGCTCGGTCATCCAGGAGGGGACTCTGAGTAGAGCCGCTGCTCCTCCGCGTTGAGAGGAGCCAGTTGAGGTGGCTCGGGCATCTGGTTCGGATGCCTCCTGGACGCCTCCCTGGAGAGGTGTTCCGGGCATATCCCACCAGCGGGAGGCCCCGGGGACGACCCAGGACACGCTGGAGAGACTATGTCTCTCGGCTGGCCTGGGAATGCCTTAGGATCCCGCTGGGGGAGCTGGTTGAAGTGGATGGGGAGAGGGAAGTCTGGGCTTCCCTGCTAAAGCTGCTGCCCCCGCGGCGACCCGACCTCGGATAAGCGGCAGAAGATGGATGGATGGATGGATGGATAGAACGGTTTTATTAATTTATGCCCCTAGTTTTCATCTGTTTTTAATGGCTTGCATTTTGAGTTAATATTTTGTTCCAGTTTAGTACTTCCACTCATTTTTTGTACAAAAAAAAACCACAGGACTTGCCCATTTATTGTCGTTTTCTTTCTATTATACAAAAACCAGCATGTTAGGTTAACTACATGCGGAAAGTCACATGAATCAAACCCGGATAAACAGGTTGGCGGACTTCCTGTGTAAGCGGTGATTATCCTTTAACTACTTTTACTAAGCAATTTCGTTTTCTTTATAGCTGATGTCTTTGGACAAAAAATACATACATGTAGAGCATTAATTTATGCAAATATGATATATGTAAACACGAACAAAGCCTAAACATCAGGTATTGTCATCTCTAGTACCGCCTTAAGACATCTTGTGTAAAACAAAAGCCATTGTAGATGTTCAAAGTTTCTAATAAGTGCTTTGTCCAGGTCTCCAGCTATGGCTCAGGTAAGTAAATGTTCCGCCCTGTTTTTCCGAATGTAGCTTCACATAGACTGAATCTAGTGATCAGCTCATCCGCAAGCTTTGCAGAAGCCTGAAAACGATCCTGATCATGAATCAGGTGTGTTATTGGAGAGAAACTTGGAAAACAGGCTGGATAGGGGCTCTCGAGGACCGAACTTGGCCACCCCTGTTGTACCCTAAATAGTCTAATCCCAAATCATCTGTCATAGGCTCTAGTATA
Source organism: Vanacampus margaritifer (assembly GCF_051991255.1). Classification (NCBI taxonomy): domain Eukaryota; kingdom Metazoa; phylum Chordata; class Actinopteri; order Syngnathiformes; family Syngnathidae; genus Vanacampus; species Vanacampus margaritifer. The sequence continues at coordinate 15,442,090 of NC_135433.1, read as the reverse complement.
CCCACCATGACCTAAATAAGCAGTATAGAAAATGGACGGATGGATGTTTTCTGTATGTAAAACTGTAGTTACTCCTTGACATATAGGTTTTATTCAATACTTTTTGGTGTCTGGAACATAGTCATTGGGTTTACATATTTCCAGTGGGTAATATTACTTTGGTGTTCAAGCAATTCGGAAAACCGAGATTCCAATGTAATTTTAGTGTTCAAGTTCGAACTATACATCATGTCACAGTGGCTCGAAATAATAACACACATACTTTTTAGTATGAAAGGTTTTGCATTGTTTTTGATAAACACGTAGGCCTACTACACTAACTACCTTATTCCAATGTTGGTCACAATGGTGGTACTTGGAGAGCAAAGTGTTTTTGAGGCGATACTCGGTACAAAAAGTTGGTGAGCCGCTGATGTAAATGATGAGACAAACACATGCACTGTACACTAAACGTTACCTGTCAGCTAGCTCCAGGACTTCATGCACGTTGCAGGTACTGACACGAATCTCCCCGGTGTACATGTACTGGATGACGCTCTCCACCGTCTCAGGGTCGGGCCCCATCTCCGAGCTCCACTCCTTCATGTCCACGCGGCCTGACAGCGACTCGGAGAACTGTCCGCCCAGCAGCGGCGTGAAGTAGTCGGTGGCGGCGGCCAGCACAGAGCGGTGGGCCGCGAACTCGCACGTCTGGACGCCGCCGGCCGCCGCGCCGCTACTGAAGGCGAGCGTGACGTCGCAGAACATGCCCTGCTTGCGTTGTTCGTTCTGCCGCCGCGACAGCTCCGAGCAGTGAGAGGACGACGCGAAGTCCTCGGCCTCTTCTGCGTCGCCGTCCGCGGCCAGAGAACTCGGGGTACAGCCGACGCCGCCGCCGCTACTACTACCACCACCACCACCACTACTACAACTACTACTACTACTAGTACTACTACTCCGGGCCGGGTCCTCCGGGTTGGGGGCCGCCGCTGCCATTCTGCTCCCCGGTCAGAGAACGGGTGAAGGGAAAAAAGTAGCCAACTCGTAGAATTAGGCGACCACAGGCACAAGATACGTCAAAACCGAGCGCCACATTGAAGCACTCGCTTCACTCCTCCATTTACGGAAGTCGGCCGCCGCAGGAATGCTACCAAACTAGCTAAACACAGCGCAGACTTGTTCGAATAGCATCATTGAATCATTGATACTTGCCATATAATTGGTCCAACCCGCAGTATGTTCGCGAACTATACATTGGCTGGGGGGAAATAGTTTCTTGTCAGCTTACGAATGTTCACGAGTATATAAATCGCCCACCATGACAAGACCGACTTTGCCTCAGTCTACGAGCCGCTGCCTGACAGAAAGCGACATGCGCAGTGGGAGAAAGTAAGGTGTCAGCGGCGGGCTTCCGCTTTGGAAGTTGTATGTTTTGTTTGTTTTTTTTCGTTTTTTTTTTTTTTTTGTATTCTACAAATAAATTTTATATGATGCATATTTTACAAAATATGATATAAATATATATATATATATATATATATATATGAATTTTCACATAGATGTTACGTATATACTGCATATACATATTTACACATAGTACACACACACGCGGGTTCAAGTGTTTGTGACGTCAGAGTTCGCTAGCGTAAGCTAAGATACACATTTATCCCACAGTGGAGAAATTCAAAGCGTTACTAGCAGCAATACACATCATATATAAATAATGTATCACAACAAATACTTATGTAGCCTATAGTTAAATAAAAACAGAGAACACAATAGTGCAAATAGCATCATCTGCTTTTATGACGTCATTGTAAAATGCAAAACACAATCAAGGAAACCACTTTACTGATATGCAGCACACACTTTTAATTACATAAACGTTGACAAACAGTACAGTCAGTATAGAGGCAGGTTCAGTTACACACACACAGATTGCAACAACACTAATGAGGTCATTATTAGCAAATTATCCCAAATAGATATTCTTGTACCTTTACGACTTATTATATGAACGATAACCAGTAATTAGTATTGTACCATTGTAGTGCTCCACTCATATTATTGTAGTGCCTTTTTTATTGTACATCATACCTGAAAATGACATACGCCAATAAATGGTCCCTTTTGCAGCAAACAGCCAATACATTATGGACAATTAAAAATAAACTTACAGTAAACATGAATAAAGCTATTATCTACAGTGTGTTGTCACATTATTGCACTACACGGTCAGTCGGTCACCCTGTCTAATAAGCTCAAGATGACAATAAAATGGCACACTGAATAGAGCTGCACAAAGATGCGAGAACATGATAGACGATTTAAACTTTTGTCATGTGTCAGGCCATATCTGAGAGGATTTTCACAGTGTTGCATCTTTTCACGGGTGTCCAATACCGACACTTTAAATCTCAAAACATTTTCAAGCAATGTATGTAGTTTGAACAGTTAACATATTGATGAAATATGCTAAATCTTCAGCCTTCAGGGTGAAGCGAGATGATCGGGTCCTACATGGACATGTGTTCCGGGAGCACATAGGAGATGTCGTCCCAAGGGTGACGATACAGACCCTGCTTTAGCCTTTTCTGATCCAGGTAGTGTCCTGAAAAGACGCTTTTGTTATTATCAATATTTGTTAGAACTTTTATTTTCTATGTGACTTCACGCACCGATAAACCCCATGCTGCGTCCCAGGACGAAGATGCCATTCAGAGCGCCAATTTCCACAAACTCATCTGCTTCATCCCTGCAAAAAGAAACCATTTATTTGTGAGAATAATTACGCTTTTATATTTGTTGTGTGGAGTATTCTTTTTAATCCATGTAAAAAAAAAGTCACAAACAATTGCTTAGTGCAGATTTTTTGTTTTCAGTGTAAATGATTATTTTTTTTAACTATCCATAAAATTGTTTTTTATGTCTTTATTTTTTATGGTTGATGTGTGTTTAGCTTAATGCTAACAATGCAAAAAAACAGAATATGTATTTATTTATTTAATTGTTTATTTGTTTTAATTGTTGTATTACTTAAATTAATGTATTTATAATGTATATATTAATTTTATTTATAGACGGAACAACATTCAGGAATATATACATGAGGTGGGTGATATGAAAATGTAACAATTTCATGTTGCTGATCCAAATTGTTTGGGCCCCCCTGGGAAGTAACTGACTACCTTGTAAATCCATCACAGGTTCTGAGCAAGTCTACAAAGGCCACACCGATGAAACCGTCCACATTCAGGATCAAGTTGGGTTTCTAACACAAACACAGAAGAGGAAAAGGAATGTAAATAGAAAGTGTGTTATGATGGGATATAAAATGGATTGTGCAATCCAGGTTCAGAACGTAAAAACCCTGAAACAGTTTGGCTTTACTCAAAACAGGATTCCCCAACCTTGGCTATGAGACAATGAAGAAGGAAAGCGCGTGTTACTTTTGAGGTGGTGATCTTCTCCACATCCAGAGCGTAATCCAGCAGCTGTGTGGAGGGGAAGTTCTGCTTCACAAAATCCTTCAAGATCTGGACTCGCATGTCAGGATTGTTAATCTGAGATGGAAAAGACAAAAGAGGAAAAACAACCACAAAAACATGACAAATGAAGCAGTGGAAGCTGCGGTGGTCCGAGGCGTGACGTTTCACTCACAGACTTGACCCTGTGGCCGATGCCCATGATGAGCTTGCCGTCTTTCTTCATCTTGTTGACGAACTCCATGGGCAGGATGCCGCTGTCGAAGGCTTTGCTGAACTGCTTGGCTGCGGCATCCAAGGCGCCTCCAAAGCGGTCACCCTGAGAAAGAAACAAGACACAAGGTTTTTATTTGTCGAATGGATTTAGGTCAAATTTGTTATTTATAAAATCCCATCAGTTAGCGTAACATTACAGAGCGTGTCTTACAATGGTGAGCAGGCCAGATGTGAGACTGGAGATGAGATCTTTGCCGGCTCGGGCGCACACGATGGTGTTGTGGGCGCCGGATACTGCCGGACCGTGATCGGCTGTCACCATGAGACACATCTCGATGAATTGGCAGGCATATCTGGGCAACCTGGGAGAAAACATACTGGATGATATCATTCTTGTCTCAGGAGTTCGTCGCAATAGTTGGATGAGAAACGGACCTCCTCTGGAACCACAGAAGCCCCAGAGTGCCCCCCAGGCCAATTTCCGACTTGAAGACCTCCGTGATGGGCATGCCGGCGTAGATGAGCTCCTGCCCCCTCTCGTCGCAGATGCTGGTCATGAAGGACGCCGGTTTGCGGATTAGACCCAGCTCCTGCAGAGAAAACGCACCATCGAGAATAATGATGTAATAAAAGAGAAGATATTTATAACGTCATTGAAATTGGATTAAAACAATACTGACTCGTGCCCAGGAGTAATCCATCGGAACGGTGGGAGGGGGCAGCTCCGGTGCTGGTTGGATGACTCCTTTGCCCACCAGGTCATCATATACAGACCTACATGGATGAAAGATTGACTTTGAAATGTTCATATTCAAACAATTGAGTCTCTGCAGTGCTTGCTCAAGCATCAAGTGTGAAATTACACAAGTAAACTAGGTTCATATTAGGGCTGTAGTTACAGTAGCTCACATAGCCAACACACAATATCAAAAATTGACCTCCATGGTAACTTCTACTGACTTAATGATCTCTCCCAGCTCATCAAAACTCTTTGGCACAAAAGCGCCGGCTTCCTTCAGAGCTTTGTTCTTGGCCACCGCCGTCTCTGAAGCCTGGTTAGCACAAGCTCCCGCGTGGCCGAACTGGACCTGAGACATAAAAACACAACACAAATTAAAATCTTTCCTGATGCCCGACATGCTGTCCGTGTAGCTTTTACCTCTGAGGCAAACATGGTAGCGCAAGTTCCGATGCACCAGCACACCACGGGTTTTGTGATCCTGCCTTCCTTGATGGCCTGGCAGATCTTGTACTCCTCCGTGCCGCCAATCTACAGAACAGCAGCCAATCAGGACGCCGCTTGGATGACATTTACAGAGAGTCCAGCCTTTCCTCTCACCTCGCCCAGCACGACAATCATCTTCACTCCTGGGCTGTCCTGGTAGCGCAGTACGTGGTCGGTGAACACGGAGCCAGGGTACCTGCGGCGCAGTCCACAGTCAGCACATTTACTATTCAGAATTGCAAAACTATATTGGAAATTAATACTCAATTATTCAATACAATTTTCAATAGGATACTCGATTATGAATATATTCGATACCTTACTTTATAGAAACGCTTTTACCTACCTGTCCCCACCAATGGCCACGCCTTCAAACACGCCATCAGTGGTGCGCGAAATGATGTTGTTGAGTTCGTTGGACATGCCGCCTGAGCGCGACACGTACGCCACACTGCCCGGCCGGTACAGCTTGGAGGCCAGGATGTTGTCCAGCATGCCGCCCGTGTTGCCGATCTTGAAGCAGCCCGGCTTGATACCACCCACCTGTGGAAGGACAACGGCAACATAAATTTGCACTAAAGTGTTCCCTCGTTTTCTGCTAGGGTTAGGTTAAAAAAATACCCGCAATAAATGAAATCCGCAAAGTAGTTAGCTTTATGTTTTACATTTATTAGAAATCTTTTAAGGCTTTAAAACCCCTCACCGCACAGTTTTTTCTACACCTTTCTCATCGAGGCATTTACATTTTCTCACATTTCTCTCTTCTTTAAACATTCTCAATGTTCAAACCTTTATATTTTTTATAAAATAGGTATATTACTGTAACAAAAAAAATGCATGCAACATTGCAGCAAGGCTGCGAAAAGTGAACCACGTTATAGTGAGGGAACCCTGTATTTATCTTGTCATATCCTTTATTATTAATCATTATTTAGTTTCTTTCTTAATTTACATTTTATAGTGTAATACTGTATATGCCATTTTCTTTTATTTTTTTTTACATTTTCTTGCTATTTTATAGTACACTTTCACATTAAACATTTTGTCAACTAAATTATCCTTTTAATTTATGCATAGTTGTGGTACATTTCCCGTATTTTTTGAAATATCATTTAAGCACAAAATTATAAATTCAACTTTTTTTTTGAAAAATGGAATGTACTGTAAGGTAAATTCATTCAATAATTAATACAATATTTTAAAAAAATAATAATAATGAAATGTAAGAACATACTGGTGCTGTTACCTAAAAAGAGAATTGTCTGTAAACTACAATCATTTTTAAATTACTAGTATATTAAATTTTACACGTCCATGCGTATTTTGGCCGGATGATTCTTATTGGATATTTATATTAAAATTTTTTAAAAAAGGAGACTAGTTAAGATGACCAGGCTAGCATCTGCATTGCAATTAATCAACCTCTTGGGTTGTAGAAAAGTGATAATAATGTTACATCCTTAAAAAAAAGAAGACATTGGGACTCACAGTTGCTGGTCCGATGATGGTGATGCCCTTCTCATCGGCTGTCTTAATGATTTTCCTGGTGTGCGCTTCAGGGATTCCCTCCGCAATGATGGCGATCGTGTGAATCTGAACAATTTGATTGCAAAACCGCGTGACTTGACATGAATTAATTTTTTGTAGGTTGAGGGGGAATAAATGCGTACTTGCGGGTACTGCATGGTCTCCATAGTGCTGTCGAAGGCCGAGCGCAAGGACGCGAAGCTGATGAGCACGTCCACATCCGGGTGCTTCTTCATGGCGTCGCCCATGTTCTTGTACACTGGGAGGAGGATCTCTTTGTGGCCCCAGTAGAACTTCTGCTTGTGGTCGCCACTGGGAGTAAAGCAGTCAGGTTCACAAAAGTCTGTTTTGTGACCACACACACTGAGAACTGAAAACACTGTTATCTCAAATCAGCTTTCCCCAATGAAATGAATGCAAATGCCATTAATGTGTTCCAGCCTTCCTTGAAAAGCCCAACAAAAATGTTTACAATGTGTTTTTGCGCTTTATAAAACCATAATAATATAATCAAATTGATTATTAAGAATGAACTGTAGTATGCTTACGTGAAGGGGTAGACCATGGCCGCCACGGAGGGCTCATCTCTGGAGCAGACATAGTCAAAGTCCAGCATGCCCTGCACAGCCCGCGTCTGCATGCCCCATACGATGGACTTGGTCTGCTTGCTGAACAGCGTGGTCGCCTTGACTGCAAGGCAGACATTTTACATCATTGACATCATCATCGCTGTGATGGAAGAAAATGGCTTGCTAGTCCACATCCATATATATTATGTAAAAACTCTTCAACACTAATAATAATAATTATTATTATCATTAATATACAATATTGTAATTTCATGCTATTCTGAGACTCATTTCAAACTGCTACTATAATTTTTAAGGTGAACGTAAATTTTGGGGGGGATGCTTTTTTAGGCTCTATTTTTACTATGTATTTCTCACTAATATGCATGCTAATTAGTGCATTATATTTACATCATTATTATCATTACTATTATTATTATTATGTAGTGATTTAGCGCCATACCTATCTAATACTCTTATTATAATACTGTATATAATAGTGGTAGAATGGTAGACTAGTGGTTATCTGCCTCACAGCTTATCAGTTCTGGGTTTGAATCATCGATTGCTACATGTAAGACTAAATTGTGCATCTGGGCGAATCTGAGTGTAAATGTTTGTTAGTCTGTATGTGACTGATTAGCCAGTCTCGCCTCAAATCAGCTGGAATATTCTCCCGCTTACCTGTGACCCAAATGAAGGCAATGCAGAAATGGATTGTCATGTTCCAGTGTGAGTGAGGACTGCAGAGTGGTCTAAGTGTCTGAAGAGGGAGCTAAATCCCTATTGTGCCCACTAACATGCACATGTGCCCTTTTGTGTACAATACTATATATGATGCAGTATGAGTGTATTTTCTCACCAGCAGCAGCTGGTGCACTTTTGGTTTTCGTTGCCTGCGAGCCTTCAGCTTGACCTCTGTTCTCGGAGAAGGAGGCTGTGCGGCTGGATGCCGGGGTCTGAAAGTGGGAAATTAGGCATTAATGTCACTTTTGTTCGCGTCGAAGCCACAAGCATTTTAAAAATGTGCACTAATGAGGTCGGTGCTGGCATACGTGGTCTTTTGTGCTTGAAATGTATCTAGTTTGGATAATACAAGCAGTACTGAATGTGAGTAAATACTAGAGCTGTCAAACGATTACATTTTTTAATCAGATTAATCACATCTTAGAATTTTGATTAATCACGATTAATCACTTAATAAAAAAGTTTTTTTTTTCCCCCGTTAAATTTGAAGAGCACCGGTTATGTGTTAATTCTTTTGACATTTAATGTTATGAGGACGTCTTCACCATCTTTTGATCCACTGCACACGCTCATCCTCCTTTTTTTCCTAATCAGTTAATTACTTGCATAATTTAAAATGGAAAAAAAAGACCCCAATATTTTGACATGAACAAATATTCTAAATTTCATACGCAATTTTTTTTTAAAATGCTTTACTTTAAAGCATGAAATTATGTTTATTGCTCAAACAACCTGTGCTACCTTAAACGTAGCCTTCCGCTGTCACGCTAATCTATGGTCAAAATTAATAGTGCGATTAATCTTAATTCATGAATAATGTGATATTTTTTAGTGATTAATTAATCAGTTAATGCTTTAACTTTGACAGCACTAGTAAATACCTTCAACTTTAACTACATTTTCACCTCCTGTAAATCAGTGGGGCACCACTAAAAGAATCACTGAATGAAATGAAAGTGGCATCAACTTTTTTTTGTTGTAATCCAGTGCAGTGCATTTGTTACGTATAGCTCAGTTGTATTTAACTTTTAAATGAAATACATGTTTGCATTTAATCGTTTAGAACGGTTGGTTTTAAAACATTTATTTATGTACAATCTTTATTTCATTTTTATGTGGAATAACATTTTAATTGAATTATAAATTTTTTTTAAAAAACAGGTGCGTGTGAATGGTTGTTTGTTTACACGTGCCCTGCGATTGGCTGTCCAGGGTGTACCCCATCCCTCGCCCAAAGTCAGCTGAGATAGGCTCCTGCTCAGCCGTGACCCCAATGACGATAAGCAGTACACAAAATGGATTGATGGATTTAAGTACAGTAAAAAATAAAAAATAAAAAAATTAACTAGTGTATTGATGTTCAACTTTTGGAATAATAATTATACATTTTGGGAATAAACCTCCGCCTTGTTTTTGATAAACAGTTACACTACTGTATGTTATTGTCGGTTATAATGTTGGTATTAGAGAAAGTATTTTTTGAGGTGGTACTTGGTGTCAAATTTTTTAGAACCACTGCTGTAGGTGTTGTGGCCACATATCCCAACACCTTTGTCCATGTGTCTCATTGCTTTCTGCGTCGTGTGTGTGTACTATCATCTTTCTTTCTTTCATTTTCACATTTCTACGTGGTGGACTGTCCCAATACTTTTGCACACACAGACTTAATGGAAGCTTCCGGGCAAGCAGTGAGCCTTCGTGAGAGTGGCCACAACAATTTGAGTCAGATGACATCACTGTGAAAAGATCTCAGACAAAAGAGCCACGGGGGCTCTAAAAGGAGGACAAAGCGCTATGCCGTAAACAACTGCACGACACGACATGGTGAAGCGTCATACCGATGTGCTGCCGCTGGAGTTGAGCAGGAAATTGGCAGTGTGGGCTGCGACGGGAGGCTGGTTGGGGATGGGCCGGTGACCCAGTGCCATGCCCACGATGGCGGTCATGTGGGTCTCCGTGCCAAAGACGTGGATGGGGATACCGGTGGTCTTGCCTGTGAGAGGGGGAGGGCATTGACTGAGAATCAAAATCAATTGGATTTTTGGGGCTCTTCTATTCGAATCTTATTAAAATACAAATAATTTGAATGTGTGCATTTTACAAATTACACATTTTAGGAAATACAAATATATGCTAAAAAGTTTAATTTTAAAAATCCCTCATGAAAATATGTTTTATTTATACAATAAAATATATAAATATATACAGAAACAATGCATACATATTAATGTATTGTACTACTGTATATGTATTTATGTATCTATGTGTAATGTATGTAGTGTATGTATTTTTTAATTGTATTAATAATAGAGTTTATTGTGTTTCTGTCTTAATTTCCCAATTAAGGAAAAATACTTTTTAATTTTCAGCATTTGATGCAGTGTAGATAAAAAACAATGTTTTTGTTTTATTGTTATTGTTATTATTATGTATATGGTAAAAGTGCCATAAGAGGGAGGCTGATATGTCATACTGACACTTAAAGTACTCCCCCAGCCCTAACATTTTTGTAGTTTATTTTAACTGCTTCTGGTTAATTCTGGTTATGAAATCACAGTGTCAAGGAACATAAATAATTTTTAACTACAGTGGAACCTCGGAGTTTGAACGTCTCGGAACTTGTACAAATCGGATTTCAACCAAAAAATTTGAGTAAAAAAATGCCTCGGAGTTTGAACACCCAAGCAAAGCAATCTAAGCCGAACGTACCTTGAAAACGAATAGCCGAGAGCGAAGCCGAGCAATGCCGAGCAATGCCGACCAATGCCGAATGCTCACGTTGCGGTAGTTGAGACGATGCACTGCTCATTTCAGATCTTGAATACTCCCGGAGGTGCTCCATACTCGCGAGTGCATTTAGATTTTTCCATGACAATTTTCTTCGCCATGGGGCCAAAGAAAGACAAGAGTGCCAGTGGCAGCAAAGAAAAACATACAGTACTACGAACCACAGTGGAATTAGGAAGGAGATTATCGCGCCGTTGTAACTACCGTAACTACTTCTGTAAATGTTGGCACGAGGACCCCCCTTAGCTGTTCAACAGCGTGCCTGATGTTAAACAGCGCACGCAAAGACCGCTTAGTAGTCTAACAAGATGCCCAATGTAAAATACACAAACTCAGCACTGAATTAAAGCTAACATTAAGATAGCATTTAGCATCCACTGATGCCATCACACCACAACAGGTAAGGTAAGGTATTTTTATTGTTTGAATACTGTACTGTACTGTAAATGTAAAAAAACGTAAATAGAAATTAAAAAAGGAATTTTCTGTTTTTGGATTTTGGGAACCGATTAATTGCATTTACATTATTTCCTATGGGAATTTTTTTTTTCAGGGGTTTAACAATTCGGACTTTGAACACTTCGCAAGAACAAATTATGTTCAAACTCCGAGGTACCACCGTAAATATATTCTTACAAATTAATAATTAATCGATATATATTAAGTCATTCATGTAAATGATAATTCCCCTCTAGGTCTTATTTTAGTGATAATGTTTTATTTAAGTTTAATACTTGGGATGAACTCCAGTCCAGTCAACGTTTTCTTTTCTCAAACGACATAATTCATGCATTGGATTGGCTTTCAGATTGGGCGGCCACCGCGCTGATTTGGCATGGTCCTGACCACCTGTAAAAACATTTTTTGCACTATATCAACTTACCAACTTCTCCCATCACCCGGAGGCCCTCCTGGTAGTTTGGACCCCCGCGCCTGACAAAAATGGCCACTTCGTGCTCCTTGAGAGGCACCTGGTAGTCTCGGATTGCTCGAACAATTCCCTAACAGAGTGGACAGGCGGATGTTAGCAGAATGCTATTAGCAGGACACCATGCATGAGTCAGCTAGCTGCGTTATTACCTTGAACGTCGCAGCCACGTTCGTAAAGTTGGCAATGCTCCCTCCGATGATCAAGACTTTGCCTGCGAAAACATCAAGCTGTTACTTTCAGGAGAAAGAAAAAAAGACGGCCAGGTGTTGGATGTTACCATCGGGGTGCTTCTCCCTGGTCATGAGCGAGAGGATGGTCTTGGCGTAGTCGTACGTCTGCTGCTCGCTCGGCGCCCCCGAGTACTCGCCGTAGTTGGCGAGCTCATCCACGCCGCCCAGGTCACAGATGGTGTCGCTATGAGATCGGAGGCACATCATTGTAAGGGGACAAAAAAATCTTCATTGATAGCGCACCGTAAAATAGGGAGAGCAGATCAAACTATAAGCTTCACAGAGGGATTCATTAGTTGTGGTTGAGGAGTCTGCGTGGGACATCTTACATCCCCAAACAGATGGAGGAGAGAAGACGGCGCTCATTCATGCAAACTTTTCAAAATGGCAGCAGAAAGAGCTTTATTACTACTAGTTTCCTTATTTTAATTACCTGCAGATTCATGAAAATTCATCTCTTTTCCACGGCAATCATTTTAAGATACTAAAACAACCATTTAGGAATGATAAGAGTTAGAAATGACTTATGGGTGAGCAAAGTATGGCCTGTGGGCCACATACGACCCACTCTGTTCTGTAATCCGGCCCAACGAGCAATTACATTATCAAATGTTTACTATAATACGCCAAAAAAGGTTAGTGAAGATCTATTTATTCATTTATTTCTTAGTTCATTTATCTCAGTAAACGTGACTTTATTTGTTGCAAATCAAATAATTGTAAAAAAAAGAAGAAAAAAAAAGAGACTTGTTTAATTATTAATACCAGTTACGAGTTATTTAAAAAATAGAAAATAATATGTTGAATTCAATAGAATATTTATGTAACTTGTGGAGTGCCCCAGGGATCAATTGTGTGGCGGCCGTGGCTCAGGATGTAGAGACGGTCGTTCAGTCACCAGAAGGTCGGCTGTTTGATCCGCGCTCTCCCCAAGTCATGTGTTGTGTCCTTGGGCAAGGCACTTTACACACATTATCTCCAGTGCTACTCAAACTGGTGTATGGAAGGTGCTAACGTTTGCAGGGGCCGTAGGCGCACACTGGCAGCCTCGCTTCCGTCAGCCTACCTCAGGGCAGCTGTGGCTTCTTAAGTACCTTACCGCCACCACAGTGTGAATGTGTGAGTGCATGAACAATGTATCCGTTCCATTGTAAAGCGTCTTGGAGTGTCTAGAAAAGCGCTATATAAATCCGATGCATTATTATTATTAATTCTGGGGCAGTACTTTTTCTCCTTTATGTGAATGATATTACAACTCTTTCAAAATTATTAAAATGTATTTTGTTTGCAGACGACAACACTATTTTAAGACGAGAAAATTATATATAAAGAGTTTAAGATTATTATGAAATGGTTCAACGCCAACAGACTTTCTATAAATATTAGTAACACCAGATTTATGACTTTTAGAAGTAGAAATATAGATGTTGAAGTAACACTGACTGTGCAAGGTATAGAAATAGAAAGGACTAATGAAATAAAGTTTCAAGGTATTATTATTGATAAACAATTAATATGGAAAGCGCACATAGAACATGTCAAATCTAAGGTATCCCAAACCGTAGCCGTTTTACACAAAGTTAAAGAATCATGAACAAGAATGCTTTGTTATTGTTATCTAATTCATTGATTGTTCCATACCTGAACTATTGCATTGAAGTGTGGGGGTGTGCTGGCAAAACCTACACTGAATCCATCTTTCTTTTACAGAAACGTGCTATTCGTGCGTGTTGTTTGCGGTTGCGGATACAGAGATCACACTAATCCAATACAACTAAAAACTTTACAAATTTAATGAATTGATGGAATTTAACTGCCTTAAAATAATGTACAAAGCCCATCATGAAATTTTACCAATTAATATGCAAATCAAATATATATAAAAAAGAAGAGAAAGTGAGTACAAATTAAGAGAAACAGATATTTTTTCCAAACCTAAATACAGAACAAAACAAATAGAATGATGTATTTAAACTCAATGTGTCAGTTTGTGTAACAATCTGGATTATAAAACTAACTAATCTCAGTCTATTTGTATTTTTTTTTAAATGTGTAAAAGCACAAATATTGGAAAAATATATATAGCACAAGGTCATGCCGTTGAGTTATTTTGTTTAATTGTTACATTGAAAGCTGCTGACTGCTTGCTGTCATTTATTTGTGTTGATCATTTTTTTTGGTGTTGTTTTACTTTTTTCTGTCCCCTTTCATTTTTTTTAAGAATTTTTTTTTTAATTTGAATTGAATTGTATACTTTATTAAACAGTTATTTTATTCATTCAAATTAATTATAAATGAAAATACAATAAGCATTAATTATTTTAATTACTATAATATTTTATTCATTTATTTAATTAAATAATTTGTTGACTGATAGTAAACAATAAAATAAACATCCATCTATCCATTTCCTGAACCGCTTATTCCTCACAATTTTAATAAAATAAAAATTAATTTACCATTCATTTTATTGGTTGAAATAATTGGTTATAAATTACTGGTAAATGAATCCTTTATCCATCCATTATCTGAACCGCTTATCCTCATATTTTGTATTCAATAATTGGTTAATTAATTCTAATTACATTAATAAATAATTACATAAATGAATGAGAATGAATCCATGCTTTTCACTAAAGTAAACTATTTTACAACTTTTACCAACACATTTTAAGATTCTACACTTAGACATGCAGGGCCGTAGAAGACCGCAATGATTCCCACCTGGCACATTTCCTTGAATGAATGAATTATGTGTTTTCAGGCTGTACGCACGTAAAATGAAAAAGGTTATCGTAGACTGCCAAAACAACAAACCCCTGATGGCTTTAGTGAAGGCATTTGATGGACTACCTGTACACGACAGAGGCTCCGCCGCCCGCCACCATTGTCCAGATCCGCCCCTGTGGGTTGAGCAGGGTCAATTTGAGGCTGGCGCCACTCTTGGCATCCAGGTCAGCAATGTAGGCCTCCTGCGACACAGGTGGGCAAAATGAGGATTATTGGATTGTGCAAGTGTGCCCTATGAAGTGGCCGTGTTATGGGCTGATTGTGTATTTGTGGAGCATTCGTGCTTGATTTTGACAGGCAGACGCTCAACCACACAGACGCACACACATCTGACGCCTGGGTGGAAAACACTTCCAATCTAAAAGTGCCCGCTGTCCCCCTTAGCCCCCCTCGAGCCAATTAAAGCATCCGTCTGCTGCTGCTGCTGCTGCTGGGTGGGTCTGTCTGAGACGAGCCCAACACGCCACAACAGACTATTTACATAAGAGCTGCGAGTGCGAAGAGTAACATATGTACATTATTAAAGTTTGGTGTATAATTATCTGTCCATATTTACATATCTTTGCTTAAATAAAAACAATAGATTATGTTTGAAAAATCGCAATATTGCTATAATTAATTTAGAATGATTACAGGTTTTCTTTATACAGCGTATTTATAATTTTGTTAAAATAAAATGACTAAGTTATATAATTATAGCTTTTATATACAGTATATTATATTACTATATTTTATTCTTTATTTTGAAATAAAAAAAAACTATATATCCATAAATGTTTTGGGGATATTTTTAAGTTATATAAAAAATTTTTTTTTAAGTAAAACAATATAATTTTTTGCAATTTTTTGAAAACTATGTAAATGTCAAATTGCAAATGTTTAATTATAATACAATTTCTAGAAAATAAAAAATCCTATGGAAAAATCTGTAAGTTTAATTATTAAAAAACAAAATCATGTAATAAAACAATCTATATATTTATTTATATGAGAAGAAATATAGTTATTTATACCATATCTTTTTAAATAAATGCTACAATAAAAAATATCTGCAAGTTCATTTATATATTATTGCTAAAAAAAGAAAGAAAAAAAGAAGCAGAATCCTGTCAAAAAAATCTATATACAAATGTGCGTCTTACAATAAAAAATATATTTATACTGTATAGATTTTTTATAAAATGAAAATATAACACGCTATATGTAATTTAAAAAATCTATACACATTGAAATTACCTCCGGGTAGGCCTCCCTGCCAAAAGGCGGCGGGAACTCCACATCCCCCCACTTGGCCTTACAGATATAGTCTGCCGTCGCGTCTATCTTCGCCGCCATATCCAGCACGTAGACGCCATCTTTTGTGACCACTGCAGGGAGAGGGAGAACAGAAAAGATGAGACACCCACCTACTGATTTACAAGAGGCATATTGCTTGTGTAGGACTTCAAAGTAGGAAGAGCATGTTCTTTGTAGCCAATTACCAACATCAAACAGCAAACGCATCAAATATTTACTACGTTCCTTCCTTTGGGTTTGAAATGTGGCAGAATCAGCTTGTGATGGTTGAATCTAATGTCACAATGTTGCCTTCTTTCATTACTTAACATATTTATGCTTGTTTTTCAAACATCATGAAACTGATTGGCGCCAGTTTTTTGGACGTCTTAACATGAAGAAGCATGTCCTTTCAAAGCGTAATGAAGTAATGGAGAGTTAATTTAACAATATAAAACCTACCTACCCCCGCGACCCGACCCCGGATAAGCGGTAGATGATGGATGGATGGATGGAAAACCTACCTAGTGGGTTGATTTCCAGGTATGTGAAGAAAAGTTCCTCATACAGGTTGAAAAGTCCGACAATGAATTGGGCCAGGACCCTGACAACATAAATACAGTAGTACAATTCACATAAATCAATATAGCATGACAAACAATATCTAGAATCACTTTCTTATATATCAGGAAGTCAAGTCATATTTTGCTTTCCAAAAGTCACTCTTCAGTTCATTTGAATTTGCTCCATTTATCATCATGAGTCTGTTTATAAAAAAGCTAATTCAATTAAATGGAAGGAATAATTAAAAATCAAATTAAACAACACTAAAAAAAAATTCTTTGTTTATACACACATTTTCATCTTGGTTGGTTTGGTACAGCGAGGGATCAAAAAGCACCCCCCCCCCCCCCACACACACACACACACACAAAAAGTGTAAATGGGATCCTATTTAATGATATTTAAAATGAAACATTAAATACTGCTAGCAGTTCTCCAGATTTCCACTTGACAATGAAAAAGCGCACGAGATCTCAATAAGAGTAGAGAAACAACCATGTGTACCTGCACGAAATTAGCTTCCCTGCTGCAGGAGGCGGAAATTACTTTACTTGCTTCAGCTGTCAAAAACGAGCAGAGTTGAACGTGCGTGCGTAATGTTTGTTCCTCCTGTCAAGGGGAGTAACTATGTCGGCCGTTGTCAGAACCTTGTCTGACGCACGGGGTGCGAGCCAGAGTGACTCAGCTTACCAAGTGTGCTTAGAATGGAAAAAGAAAATGTGAGTGAAAAGAGGTTGCGGTGGGGTTTCGTGTGTGTGTGTGTGTGTGTGTGTGTGTGTGTGTGTGTGTCCCATCAATGTCAGCCAAGACAGTGAATCGTTGCCATAATCAGAATGCTGCTGGACAGATGGACAAGAAGGTGGGGAGTGGTGGTGGGGTGACTCGCTGTATCACAGCCATCAAAATAAATGGACGTGCTGTGAATACACTGCGGCCTTGACGGAAGGCTGGGGGTGGAGTCAGATGGGGAATAAAAAGCAAAGGAGAGAGTTTGTCATTTGGCTAATGGAAAGCACTTGCGCCCCCACCCCCACCCCCACCCCCACCCCCACCATTCCATGCTCACTTACAACGTCACAGTACTTCTTCTATAATGAGCCAGGGGAAAGCCTTCCATACTGGAGTACTGTATTACTAAAACTGCATCTAGTAACATCTAGTTTGTGTTTGTCAGTATTTGCACCATAACGCAATTGAATGCTGTATTATTAGCAAAAATACACATAAACCTGCACCTGGAATTCACATTTGTCTCAAGTGTATACTATACGGTGTGACAGAATTGAAATTGGATAGAATATATTGCCACCAAGTGTTGTGGAATCAGTCATAATGATCGCATTACGCCCTGGGGAGACGTGCAATTAAGTGGAATGGAAAATCAATGTCGGTATTACACCAAAGGTCCTTATACTCAAAATTGCACTCCATATTTTACACAATTTACAGTATCTTTATTTCTTCATTTGATCATGTTCCTGTTTGTTTATATTTACCCTTGTCAGCCAATCACCCGTAAAAATGACAGAAACCCCTTTGTCCAAATATGGTAAATTTCATATTTCACAATACTACTTACTATTGGTCTGTCTCCATGTTATTTTTTTTAGCATTAACAAATTAAAAGTTGAAAATAGCTTGAGAACAAATCTATTCATTATCTTGAACACTTGAATTGTCATGAAGCTCCACCTCTTGCCTCACTCGGTTTAATTTGGAATTTAATGTTTGTGGAGTTTTTATCATGTGCTTGATATTTAAGAAGAATTGATGTTCCATAATTAATCATTATCGGATTGAAGTGAAGTGAATTAAATCGAATCGGGAAAAATCTAAATTGACTCAAATTGAACGGTTATGAATCGAAATTGTATCAACTGAGGAAATGACAATTGATACCTAGCCCTATTTTTCAGACAATAACAAGTGAAAATAGGTTAAATGGGAGTAATAATTTGATGCAGATGGAAATGGTCAGCCACGAAGGTACACAAAGTTTTGTCCTTGCGCAAGGCACTTATTGCCCTCATTTTCTGCCCATAGATTCCCACAGTGACTAAAAGTGTCACAAGTAATCCTTGCAGTGTACTGCTACTGTACTGGCTTCAATCGAGTGGCCATTTTTAAGAAAAGGCTCAATCACTCACAGCCTCTTGTCGTTGGGGACATGGGCAAGCAGCTGCTTGCTCACCAAGCCCTCGCTGATCTTCTCGTCCACGCCGACCAGCAGCTTCTTGGCCTTGGCGTCCACATCGCCCACATCCACGCCGCCCTCGTGGTGGAACAACACGTGGTCACCCTCGCGGGTAGCGTAGATGCACACGTAGAACTCCTCCTCCTGGATGCAGTTGATTTAGGAGTTTCAGTATCATTAGATAAATAATAAAAATGGTAAGCATAACAATTAATAATAATAATGAAAAGAGTTATAATGGCAAATCTATTTGTATTGTGCCATGTAATAAGATTCTACATATAGAGTACAATTAAAGTGCCGGAAATCTAACTGCTTCACACAAGCTAGCCACATTTCTACTGTAACGATGATCATCCCAGACAAAGGAATTTCATTTCTTCTTTCTTCTCTGGATATGCCACAGTGGGGATTGAGGGGGACCAAGAGCATCCCCCACAGACCTCAAGCCCGGAATGAGAACACTGACTGACACACACACAAAAATGACTTTCTCAGAAACCTGACTGAGTGTCTTATTTTGCAACAGAACAATGAATTATGAAATGTTATGTGTTTGACATGAAGATGTTTCAATTTGATCGGCATATTCTCCACTTAACTTTCATTTGTGTGCACGTTTTAACAGTTGTAAGCTAGGTAACATGTCTTTTGATGTGTTCAACTGTACGTGTTTGCATTGATTGAAATTTGACCTTAGAATCTCGGCTAACATGGAATCCAAATGCAACCTGATGATTCTTGACAAAAATCAAAATTCAACCTGGTAAATTTCCACGCTACTTCCTCTTTTCTTCCCTTTGGACTCGGCTCCTGGCCCCCCCTTCTGGCTCTCCTGGCTATTCTACTTGCTAGCAGAAGGTCAATACACGCGTGTAACTCTCGGTAGCCATCGCTCTGCGACAGGCCCAGCGAAACACGCTGCTTTTGTCCCTGCCAGGCGCAACGGATCGCCGGGCTTTGCCGAGACAGGCTCCCTGAAACCTAAACAGAACAAGCCCTCTCCTGCCTCAGCAGTCCCTTGGCCGTGAGACTCCTGCTACTTCCCATCTTGCTCATCTCTCTCTATCCTGAACCTTCTTCATCTGTTCTTCAACGGCTTGGTGAACCTCCAATCCAAGACAACAGCTCTCCCACGCCAACATGAGACCATCCGTAAGTGCAACTTTGCAACAATTAATCAGATTGTACAAATTGGTGTCTCCAAATGGGTCAAGCAATTCAGTTAAAATTTTGGGTCTCATGTTCGCCTCACTAGGAATCCATTACCTCGTTTAAGTTTTTATTATTTTAGTTTTTGTTTCTAGTTCCTTTGCTTCTTTTAAGTTCCAAGTAGATTTTCCCAAATAACTTAACTAACTTTCCTTAACTAACCCTAACCCTAACCCAAAATTAAAACCTGATTGTGTACTGTATGTGTGTTTTATCAATTTATATTAACCTCTAAGCTGAACAAATAACTCATAGAATTGTTAAAGGGTACAACCTTCATTTTAATGACTGATTCAACAAGGTTCTCTCATCTGTTATCCTGATAAAACATAAAAAATGATGTGGTGCTCCGGGGCTGCTCAAAATTAATTTAAATATTAAGTTTGAGTCACCTTCAATTAATGAGTCAATTGTGTATTAATTTAATAATTAACTATTATTGATTTAATAATTAATTGAACGGATTTCCCTGAGACTACTCAAACCACTGATCTGAATATATTACTGGATAGCCGATCGCCCATACAAGCCTTTGAGGCCTCAGGGCGGCCATCTAACTCCTCCCATCTCACGAGCAGACTACTGGACATATACAGCTCATAGTCACTTAGTATAGGGCCGGGTGGGGGGAGGGGTTGTGGTGGGGTAGTCACTATATTTTATTTAACAAGTAAAAAAAAATTAAAAATTAAAAAGTGAAATTATGTGCTGCTTTGATCACACCCTTATTCCTTTAATTTGACAGATGTATCTTTACAGTTATAATTCTTTAATATAAAAAAAAGTTTCCTCCTGTAAACATTAAGCTTATAATTTATATATGTATTTAAGGCAAGTTGTAAAATGTCTAAATGTATCAATATGTCTTTGGCACACTTAAAACATTTAAAATAGAACATATTTATATGTTTTTGGGAGCAAATGAGTTAAAGATACATCTGTTCAACAAGCCTCATTCAAGTGTGTGTCTTGTAACTACTACTTCCGGGCGGTCTAGCTCAGTGGTAGAGTGGTCGTCTCCCAACACAAAGGTTGTGGGTTCGATCCCATGCCATTGTAACCATGTCAAAGTAAGTAAAGTAAGATACTGAAATTTCAGTTGCTCCTGATGCTGCGTCATCAGAAGGTGAATGGGTAGTCAAACGTAAAGCGCTTTGAGGGCCTTATAAAGTTGGGAAAGCGCTATATAAATAAAGTACCATTTACTTCTGGGGCCGCTCGCCTGACTTGAATAAGCAAAAGTGTGGCTAACACTAATGCTAGCTCAACAATGCTTAAAAAACAAACAAAAAAGGATCTAAGTAAAAGAGCAAATATCAAATTAAATTGTCCGGAAGATTAATCAATTAGGCCTTTGCTACCTCACCTCCTGACTTTAATATCATTTCATCATAGGCACTAAATCATAGTCTTGACATATCGTTACACTCCAAATAATGAAACAAAGTCATTTGGTACAATGACTGATTTACCTGTTTGTGAGGGACAAAGGGTTCGATGAGGAAGTTCTTGAGCACACCTTTGGCTTTTCCCACCTGAGCATGAACCGGAAACCAGTTATACACACAATCAACCACAATGCAGGATGCATAACATGTCTAGTGCAAGCAGGTGCAAGTTTACACACTTTTTACAGGTTATTCAAGAAATCTTCGTGGCACCGAATTGCACACTTTCCTAGATACCCAGCCACCTCCATCCTTTATGTAATTTGAATCATTCATGCATTACTCTGAGAGTAGTCGGAGGAAGTCACGGCTTGTTGTGTTAACAACATAGTTGCATATCATTTGGATTGCACCAGTGTTTAATTGAGTTACTCCTTCCACATTCTTGCATTCTCAGCATATTTCTGCTCACGGAGGAACAAAAGGCGAGGAAAACACGACATTACAAAAGAGTAGCGCTGCAGTTTCCTGGGAGAAAGTCGTCGTCGTCTCTCGCTGCAGGCACAAGCCGAGCGAAGGCAGCTCATTTGGCAGGGCTGTCACCGCGTTTGCGTTAAAAGGCCAACAGGCAGCGCTTATGACAAGGGACTGGCGGAGAGCAGCCAGCCGGAGAGAAAATACAACAATGAAAGGGGGCTGCCATTTTGAGGAGTGCAGAATAAAGGAAGGTTGGGAATACAGGTGAGAATTTTGCTTGCCTAAATTGATCTGTTTATGCAAATCTATACCACAACAAACTCCAGATGTGATAATGAACTGTATTAAATAACTGACAGTGTTAATAAAACCTCAACATTTTTAGCTCCACCAATGGGAGATCGTAGGAGATTGATATAAAAAATCTACACACCCCTGCTTGAATGCTATATATATATATATATATATATATATATATATATATATATATATATATATATATATATATATACACACACAAACGAGACCAAAATAAGTCACTGGAAAAAAAAATCACGATTGCAATCTGTACAACTTAAGTGAGAAAACCTTGAGAAAAAAAATTAAAACAGGTGAGATAATGCGTTGCACAAGTGTGCACACAGTCTTTTAATTGTGATGTGGTTGTGTTCAGATTAGAATAAACTAGGAGTGTCAAAATTAGTGAGTTAATTTTGAGTTAATGTAAAGTTCCTTTAACGCCACTAATCTTTTTAACGCGGGTTTAATGACCGTCCCAGCAGACACGTCCACGTCAAAATTTAACAGTAATAAATTTAATAATAATGCATATATTTGTGGAAACTGGGTCAAGTTGTATTTTACAATTTTAAAAAATGTGCAGAATTTCACAAGTTACTTCATGTTAACGATTAGATAGATTAACATGAAAAGAAAAATGCACTGAGCTGTCACAAACGTCTTACAAATGCAATTATGCCATCTAGTGTCAGAAAAATTACCTCAGCACAAATCAATATCACACTCCTTTTTTACAGTGCAGTACATCTTTTTAATGTTAACTTAATTTTATCAATTGTAACAATGACTTAGTTAAATTTATTTTCCCCACTTTTATGTTAGCAAGAGTATGAAAACTTAGAAGAAAAAATTATTGTACATTTTATTGTACATTTAGAACAGATATAAAATTTGCGATTAATCATCAGTTAACTATTAAAGTCATGCGATTAATTACAATTAAAAAGTTTAATCGCCTGACACCCCTAGAATAAACCAATCAACACAATTGTGTCGGTGTGGATGCACCATTTTCTGCTGTGATAATCTAGTTATCTTTGGTTCGCAAAATTGTTTACTAATCTTAATAGCTCCGGTAAAATTACCGGTACCCGAATCTACTGCAATATGTTTACTTTTTTTTTATAAGCTGCAACATGGCGGCTTTATTTATCTTGCTTTACAGGTACACACTTGTCTTGTCCTAAGTGATGAAATACACACACAGAGAGTCTTCTTGTCTGGTTCATGGTGCATGGGAGCTTGAAGAAGCATCTTCTTGGTTTATGAGGCGAGACAGCATCAGAATGATGGATGCTGTGAGTTGTATGCTATCTTGACTGGGCTGATGGACTACTGGGTGGAAGCAGCATGCATCTTGTTCACACCGAACGCAGCAGATAAAAAATAAAAAATGCACAAATTGGAGAAAGGAGGGTGAAGGAGAGGGCAGCGGAATGATAGCGACGAGAGTCATTGGCTTAAGTGCACTCTGTGGATGACATACCGTCGTCTGCTTCATGAGGCGTGTCCTCAGCCACTCTCTGACGCCGTTTAGGTCCAGGTTGACGCCAACCAGGCCCAGTTTGCCCCGCCTCTTGATCAGCTGGTCCGGCTTCACCACCAACCTCTACAGAAGAAGGCGAATGCCGTTTATCGTCTCAAAGTTGAGATATCGGTTTATTATTTATTATTATTTAGGTGTGATGCCCCTTATCAAATAAACGCCTTACCTTAAATACCTTATTTTATAAAATTTTTGTTTTTGAATATCTATGATATAATAATAATCAATAAGAAAATACATATAAATATTTTTAATATTAAGTTAATTTGTATATATATATATATATATATATATATATATATATATATATATATATATATATTTATATATATATATATATATATATATTAGTTAACGCATTTTTTTAAAGGTTTTTTTATGCTAGAGCATACAGAAGTCTTTGTTGCAGCCTCTCAACTGCAGAGAACAGTTGAAGAAATTGTAGTTATTTCAAATACGGCCAGCAAGTGGCAGCAGAATATAAGAGATCAACCAGGGCCATGTTGCAAAAGGCTCTTTTCCCCACTGTTTTAAACAAATGTGTGAATAATGATGAAACTTAGCTATATTCTAATGCTAATTGCTGCGGAAAACAGATTCAAAAACATATATTTTCCTTATGAAAGAAGAGTCTCTAATCGTTCTTTTGGTAGGTTCCAGAACACATTTTTCTGTGTGATTTGCAAAATCAGTCAAAATCCAGTAAAATAGCCAGGAGCGAAGGGGGTTGCTTCAGTGAAAATGGCTGGGAGTGAATGAGTTAATTGTAAATATATTGTTCCAATTACGTAGCTTTATTTGTGGAAATAAAATTCAAATATATAATATTGACAAATATTATTCTCAAAGGGAATGTAAGAAAATTAAACCTTCCATGTGATGAACAAAATGATTACAATAAAATATTACTATTACTACCAGTATTAATATAAGTAATAATGCCTCGTCATCTCTAGTAAATGCCTGGTACTCGCTGTCTGTTTCTTAACATGTTATTTATTTACTTTTATAAGCTATTCTATGACTCCTATCTAATTAGATGAACTGAAAAACAATACAAATGCCTCATTATCTACTAAATGCCTCATGCGCATAATTTTGTGCATGGGAACAAATAATTAAAAGTCTATAATGCTGTTACTGTAGGACTTCTGTGGTCTCCAATAAACACCTCACCTCTAGTAAGCACTCAACAGATAAGTAAATAAGCGCTGCGAGTCATTATGTGAGGAAATACCCAGTAGTTCTTATTTTCTGGTGAGATGACCTCAATTACATTTTTTAAATGAGTTGTAAATTTGCATGGGTACTTTGGTTGGGCGTTGCCATTTACAATAGTGAATACCATTGCATGGGTGAGTAATAAGACACGATCAACACCAAGTGTGCAAATATGAACAACGCCCTGCAAATATCCAGATGGTCTGGTGGTGTCTTTGCAAATATAAAGTAGGACATTACACAATCTAGAAATGTGTCATTTTCTGGATGGCTGTCACTTCAAAAAGCATAAATTAGAAAAGAAACAGAAAAATGACTCCGTAGTTTTTGTAGATCAACATTTAATAAAAAAATTTTTTAAAAAAAAGATGCACTAGTTGACTGTTATCATTTGCCTTTATTTTAGCATAACCTAACCTAAAAGACCAAAACATTTATGAATAATAAATCTGATATTGTTTATTGTGTGACACCCGATTAATGTATTTTGTATTACGTGCTTGTGTTTGTTCAAAAATACTGGGCAAGAAGACCTTGAAAAAATAATTGCATGTTAAATCACAATATTGCGTTTAAAAAAAAAAGTCGTTCAGCCCTATTCAAGATAAACACAACATAAACTCAAATTCTCGATGAGCGACAAAATATTTTCCAACAAAATCACTAAATCATACCCAACTACATTATGTTCCTAACCCCAAACAATCATGCTCCTCACTCACTTAAAGCAGGATTCTGCCATCCCCCACAAAAAAGGAGAAGAAGCTGCTCTTCCTCCCACTAGCCAGCGAATGACTTATGACAGTGCGGCCATTATTATCTGGGCCCTCGCCAGTGAGGAAGAAGAGGAGGAGAAGGAGGAAGGTAAGACACGACAGATGGTGAACGTTAATGCAATTTCCTAATCAATGCTAGCGCAGCACATCTCTCGCTCTCATATCTGCCCTCTGCATCAAGATCATACCTGAAGTCTAATTCAATTGATGTTCCATTAAAGCCATTGTAACTCCTACTAGGAATGCTATGATACTATACCACAAAAATCCAAGGAAAAACAAATATGACGCAAAAAATACTGGGGGAAAAAATCTGGGAATATGTGACTCCGCGGGTGACAAAGAGTATGCAGGGGTTGACTGTACAAACGTGTAATTCTCTTATGTTGTATGTTTACTTTGACAGCGACCTTTTTGGAAGAATAGTTTACAATCTGCCAAACTCTTGCTGCCACCACATATGGGTACCATGGTAGCAAGATAGATGGATGGAGCACACCCTACAGTCCATGACGTCAACTAACAACCTCTCTGCCAAGAAAGTCTTTGTCCTCCATGTTTTAATTTTTTTCTTGCACTTATGAAGTCAACCAATCATCCAAACCTCCGTGAGCAGCCAGGGGTGCTCCAGCGCCAGGCGGTCCAGGTCGGTCTCAGGGGTGACGTTAGCATAGCGGAAGCGGTTCTGGACCGTTGCCGAGGTGCTGATATGTTTGTAGAGGAACTCCTTGCCCGTCTGCTCCGAGATGGCTTTGGCGGACATGACGGACGCTACATGGGACAGGGAGCGATGAGATGGATGAATACAAAGCAGGTTTGGTGAGGAAAGCAGACTAAATGTAATCAGCCGCAGATTATCTGCACTAATAACATAAGAGGCAATTATTTACCACTCAGGTTATTGTCCTCTAACAGGAGTAGGACACAAGCAGAGTAGCAAGTATACTGGAAGTTCCAAGGTACACTGATGAACCTCCATTTTGTTTGTTTTCAGTTTTCCCCGTAGAAAATAATAGACATCAAAATAAATAAAGCACAGATATTACAATTTTAAATATTAGTTGGTAATATATAATTTTATTATTAGTGTAAAAAAAAACAAGTCAAATAGTATTCTCAAAGTACAAATAAAGGCCTTCTCTCCCATGAAATAAAATATTACAAATAAAATAAAATAATAAAAATGCCTCATCCCTACTAAAAGGCTGTCACTCTGCCTCTTTCCAACTTTATTTTAACCATTTATGGTTTATTTGTTTTTAAACTACAGCCATAAAAAAAATCCACTGTACATGGAATGTCATGCATGCAGTTACATTCTCAACTGTCAAATGTGTTTAAAAAGAAGAAAATGAAAATAAAAGTAAGTGACTGTTAATAGAGTTTTACATTTCCCTTTGATGATACATTACTGCATATATTTACGCTGCTCTAAAAAATTAAGTGAACAAAGTGTTTTTTTAACAGAACAGGATTTGTGTGTTTTACATACACCCTTCTGTAGCCTCCAGAATAAGAGCAAAATAAAAAGCAAAACACACAAATCCTGTCGAGACTCATTGATCTTAACTCACCCATTATGATTATGCCAAGTTTATGTGCGAATTTTGACCAATATTGTTCAAATCATAAAGCATTCCCAACATTCACATTGTAAGAGTCCACTGTACAGTATCAATGAGATATCGTACAAGCACAATGACTCAATTGTGATTAATTGAGGCTGTATACCGTATTTTATAACTAAGGGTGACCTTTACACTTACATTGCTTAGTTAAGTCTATATTTTTTAAGCCTCTCTATTGAAAGATGCTCATTTATTTGGAAATGGCACCGTTTTACCAACCTAATTTTACAACCACTGATAATTTCTTTCTAAAACGCTGCACCTTTGAGCATCTGCTTCAATCTCCTCTATTCCACTAAAGGGACCACTATTTCTTAATGGGGATTATTAAAACTAATGTGCACTATTGATTATCGCTGGACTGGAGTCACTACTACGCCAATAACACCGGGATGGATGGAAACAGTTTGTGCTGGAAGAGCAGCCATCCAAGTCGTTCAATACATCATTCACTTTGATTAGAAAGTTGCACATTTTGACTGGTGATGATAAATGTGTGATCGATCATGATCATCGTTTAAAAACAGCATGATGGATGACCAGATAGTCCATTCAACACAGATAGAGAAACACGAGTAGACTAAATGAAACAGGAATTTATCTTAGAAAATAAAATAATAATAACAATAACAATAATAATAATAATAATAATCACATTTAATACAAATTTGGGACTTAACAAGAATGCTCCTGATTCCATTCATTTTTAAACTGGTTTAAGCAACTGGTCAAATTCATTAGACAATTGAAGAAAAGTTATGCCTCAAATTTCCTAATTTCATATTCGACGACGGCTTCTGACGTCATAGTTGTCACTTGCTTTCTATCATTTCATCTTTGATCAAAGCAGAAGAAAAGACCTCGCGTAAAGTACTAAAAATGTACAAACCTTGTGTTAAAATGTAGTCCTACAAGGGGGTTCTATTCTAGCGAGGTTTCAACGGAGTGTGGGTCAATTTTTCCGTGGCTTCGCTTTCGCCTCGACTCGGAACCAAGCAAGTGGCACCGGAGAGAGAGAAGAGCTGAGTTTTGTCTTCCGCCTCGGATCTGCCGAGTTAGCCGGCTGATAGTCTCTGGCCTCTGATTGGCTCGCCTCGTGCCGTGCTGTATTGATGCATTCACTGACTGTTGGGTAAAAAATATCACTCGTGAAATTGAATTTTGAGCACACAAAAAAATGCGGAATTTAATATTTAAAACAAACTGAATACATGTAGAACATTATAAAGCATATTGCATCCAGAGGAAGACGATTTCATAATATAATTGCGTTTGTGGGAGCTTCGTGGTTAAGAACATTTAGGAATTCAGGAATTATTAAATGTTTCACAAGTTCTTTGCCATGGCTCACACACGCCACTCTCAACATTAAGGAACAGTAGACAATGATTGGTTGATAAGCTTATCTACACACCGTACCCAAGCAATAGATTTGTTCATAGGACCCAGTACACATTTTTTACCCATATCTGTTAGGATTGCGCAGCTCAGAAGACTTATCACTACCTTCCCGTGGCCCTGGTGGAGAGTTGTACTGATTGAACCCAACTAGAAGGCTGTACATTAGCGACGTGGTCGAATCTAATTTAATCGTAACTAAAAAAAAAGAACACACACACACACACGAAATGTCAGCGACAGGAACAACAATTAAATACTCGTGTTAATAATTAAACATTTAACTAACATTTGTGAGCAAATCTTCAGTACGAATTTATATTCATCAATAACTGTCCTTGGCGTGGGTGAGGTTTGGTTCCAAATGCTACATATATATATATATACACACACACTGTAATCTGCATCTATATGAATTGTTGGTTACGTTAGTGCAGCACTCACGCGTTTTTTTTAAAGTGTACGTACCAGTATTAAAGTGCTTTCACAATTTGTAACGGCACTCAATAGTGACATCTGTTGGTCATGAACGTACACACTGAGAAGAGATACTTCGATGCCGTCGGTACAAAAACAGACAAGAGCGCAGCATTGCTGGAGCAACACATGACCTTGGTTTTTATTACGTGTACAAAACAAGTGCAAAAATAGTGCTTCATGAGAGCTACACAAAGTTGGCCTTCAAAACCAAAATAATTCAAATGTTACATTGAAATGTAAATGCATGGTTCAAAGTGGCTACAAAAAGAGTAACAACGATTTGGATTCACAGCGTTCTTTTAAGTGCAAGCAGTTGGGGAGGGGAAAAATGCCAAATTCTTAGGTCTCCCTTTCAAAAAAATGCATAGTGCAAACGCGCAAGCCGGCATCGCTATTGCAGACATCACTAATACACCGGTTTGCTAGTGATACAACCACTCTCTCAATGACTAGGCAAGTCCATTTGGCTAAGACAACAAGGCAGCTTTAAAGCAATTTGAAATTGTGTAGCACAATGCAAGTCTGGGAATGGGATGCGTGTTAAGTACATGATTTCCACTCTTGCACAGGGGAACTATAGGATGCAAGTCTAAAAAGGTCCCAAAGTCTGCCACTGATGTGTGAGCAGCTTGAGTGAACTACATGAACGAGATTGACAGCCTGGTGAGCTATATGAATGTGACTGAAGGCATTTTGGCTAGTGCAAAAAGAAGAAGGAAAAAAAAAAAGGCACACGAAGATTCTGGCTAGCTACATATGAAGCCCTTAAACTCTCCGATTTGGGAATTGATCAGCCATCCCATGTTTTCACAGGATGGTGCAGTTCTTCTTCTTCTTGGCTTCCTTTTTGCCCTGCTCGTTGGATGGGCCCCTGCGCTTGTAGAAGCTGGAGAAAAACGCCGCCGCGCACATGGGCTCTTTGAGCTCCAGCATCCACCTCCCTTCGCCGTAGAAGCGCAGCGAGCCGAGCTCCAAGTCGGTGACGGTTTCCGTCTGCTGCAACACCAAGATCTCCAGCAGGTCCAGACCAGTTTGAACCGCCTCCACGCCCTCCGCGCAGCCCAGGGTGATGTGGGCACGGCTACCCATCGGCAAGGAGGCGGCGCCAGGGACGGAGGACTCCACTTCCTTTTCCGCGTCGGCCGGCCACAGCACCAGCTGCTCCTCGGTGAGGCTGACACGGGCGCCGAAGGTGCGAGGCGTGACAAAGAGAGCGCTCAGAGTCAGATCAAACACGGTGCTGTACAGCTCTGAGACCGCCTAAAAAAAAAATTTTAAAAAAGGGAACCAAATACATCAGTGCCAAGATCTGATACATAAAATGAAGTAGCAGTTCAACAGTTAACGTAATATTTCATGTTCAGATTTTTCTCTTGATCGTATCAGGTTTCTACATAGCTGACAGTTGACAAGTGCAACGGCTTCACCATAAACCAGGTTTCCCCAATCTTGGTCCTGAAGGGCTGGAGTCCTGCAGGTTTTAGATCTTTCAGGCCTCCAACACAACCGATTCATATCATCAGCTCAGCAGAAGCCTGATAATGATCCTCATCTTTAGAATCAGCAGTGTTGGAGGACAAACATCGAAAACCTGCAGGACCAAGATTGGGGAAGCCTGCCGTAAACAGCTCAGTCTTGTTCACAGAAATCATAAAGCAAAGCACTAAATGTTTTTTCCTAATTCTTCCAATTCAGACCCCGTTTAAACTGTTACATGTGCCCGCAACATTCAGTTTCTAAAATGAAGACAAATTATGCAAGTTGGAACTTCCTAAAATGGTTGTATTAGATGCCGTCGGTCGTAATCCTCATTATTTTCCATGAACAATTTACACCTTTAAAAATTCATTTTAGCCACTTGATGTCGACCGAAGATGACATCACATGTGCTGAGGAAACGGGTAACGACCAATCATGGCTCAGTTTGCTGACCAAACCCAGAAAACAGGTGAGCCGTGATTAGTCGTTACCCCTTTCCTCAGCACAGGTGATGTCATCTTTCGTCAACATCAAGTGGCAAAATTAGTTTTTGAAGGTATCAAATGTACATGAAAAATAATAGTTATCAAATTCATTCTGAACAAAATATGAACTTTTTTTTGAAAAGAGCTCAATGACTCAAGTATCCCTTTAAAAACAGGCTTACTCCAATTATAACCCAACATTACAAAAATATTTGTAATGTTGTACACATTTTAGAACCTTTCAGCTACTGGGAAAATGTAATTCTAGTGGTCCGTTTAAATTTCATCCACTTTATAAACAAAAAAAGGGAAAAACATTTGCTTAGCTTTTTTTTCTGTACCGATGTGAACCCAACTGCAACCTTAAAACTAAGGTACGTTCCAAACAATTTTTTATTTTTTTGGCATACCATTACTTACCTACAACTGGCTCGGGAATGCCATTGTTTCTTTCACAGGCCATTTGTTTAGACTCAAAACAGAATTTTAGCATGGGAGTTAAATGCTTTGAATGGATAGGTACGTTAGTATGTGTCAGTCTTTCACTTGCTTACACTACTGCTGTAGTAAAATCTTAAATCACAGGGAATATTTATATGGAAAAAAACAACATTCAAGCCATAAAGATGAGGGCGCCTTACTGGTTTCTCTGCATAGTCTTTGGCCCCCGCTGCCTTCCCATAGTCACAGAATTTGGTGGTGCAGTGCAGGCTTCCTTTGCCTTTGAAGTACTGTTCCAGAGGCACCCCCTGTCCTTCGTTCATGGACGCTGCAAAGATGAGGAAAGATGAGTCAGGGGCAGTGGTGGGTACTTAAGTACAGATAACTCAATCTACTTTTTTTTTTCAGGACTTTGATTTCTTTCCTCCCTGCATCTGAAGAGATCTATACTTTATACTAGTTAGTCAAAACAAGCTTGTTTAACTCATTCACTCGCAGCCATTTTCACTGAAGCAACCCCCTTTGCTCCCGTTTTACTGAATTTTGACTGATTTTGCATGGCCCACAGAATATTGTGTTTTATTGTTTTGTTTAATTATTTTATAACTATTTTTTAAATATTGCTTTTTATTACTATTTTTTAATATTGTTTTCTATTACTATAAAAGCATTTAACCTACCAAAAGAAAAATTAGAGTCTCTTCTTTCATCAAAAAAAAAAAAGAATATTTCTACCCGTTTCCGTTTTGTAGCAATTACCATTAGAACATAGCAAAGTTTCACCATCATTCACAAATCTGTTTTAAAGTGTGAGAAAATGGCGTGTTTGCAACATGGCCCTGGTTGATCTCATACTCTGCTGCCACTATTTTGTAATAACCACCATTGATTCACCCGTTCTCTGCAGTTCAGAGGCTGTCTGCTCTAGCAAAAAAACATTAAAACATATAAATATGTCTTTGGGACACTGGTAATATTTAAAGTAGAATGCATATACGTTTTTGGGAGCAAATGAGTTGCGTGCTTCAACCTCCACAGATGGCAATATGACCAAAAGGGGAGGAAAAACAAAACACAATTGAGCTAGTCAAGCCAAGAGATTTTGTCGTCAGGATTTGTGGTGAATGGGTTGTCTTGTGCCAGGCTAGCAATCGCCATACTTTGTTGTATTCATTTTCATTTTGCACGTTATTGCATGATTTGAAAACTGGGTTGTACTAGCAGACAGTTTTGTAGTATGGCAGATGTCCACTGGATATATACTTGAGGGTCTTGAAAGGTGCTTTTAAGTGAAATGAATTATTATAAAACAGGGCATGAGTTAGGATGTGAATCATATGTCAGGCACTCGCAGGAACATTCATAGTGGCCCCCACCCAGTGGTAGGAAAAATTCAAGACTAGTGCGCAAGCAGTTTCACTCACAGCCAACAGCATTCTTCTTGAAGCCATCCAGTGCTGTCAGGAAGTCGCTGCCCATGGACCTGAGCTGATCCTGCATGGGCGACAGCAGGAACCAGCCAAAGAAGAGCGGCAGGCGCAACTCATCCAGTTGGCGCTTCATGGTAGTGATGGCGGCCGGCTTGCGTCCGGTCAGCTTGGCGAGCTGCGGCACGTTCACGCTCCATTCAGTGCGCGGCTCGAGGAAGAGCGCGACCAGCCGGTGCTCACGGGCCAGCTCGCCCAGACGGGCCAGCCGCTCCTGGGAGTGGTTAGTATCATCCACCACCACCAGCACTAAAGGGGCGTCGGCGCAGCAGGCTTCCACTGCCTCATCCAGGGCCTTGTGCGCGTCTGCGCCAGGTTCTGGCTTATCTGCGTAGTCGTTGGCGCAGAAGACTGAGCAGTGGTCCTTGTAGGCATCGGCCAGGGCGCGGGACAAGAAGGTCTTCCCGCTTCCCGGAAGGCCTCTGATGACCACCAGGGTGCGAGAGCTGCGCAGTGCATCTTTGGTCTTTTCGTGCGTCAGGATGGGGAATGACAGGGACTCGGCAGAGGGAACCGTCGCCTCCATGTCGGGTACGGCATCACTCGGCTCTGCTGCTGTTGGATCTTGCAACTTGACACTTACTTCTGGCTTGCCTTCTTTCTCGGGCTCTGCAGAGGGCGTTGCTTCAGCATCAGACTCTTTCACCTTCTCATGCACAGATGCTTCAGCTGGCTTCTCCGCAGACGCTTCAATTTTCTCAGCACCGTTTTGAGACAGAGCCTCCTTGACAACTTCTTGTGCCTCAACTACAGCCTCTACTTCCTCTAGAACTTTCTCCTGAACCTGCGCTGGGCTGGGAGGTTGTGGTCCCTCTGGCTGTTGTGGCACGGCCTCTTCCTGAATTGGCGGCACTGTTGGCTCGGCTTCGGGCTCAGGTGCTGGCTTTGGCTCTTCTGGCACAGCAACAGGCACGGATGGTTCAGCTTCGGGGCTTTCACGAGGCAAGTCATCTTGGACAGGTGCGGTGTCGTTTCCGGCCGCGTTGCCACCGCCGTTCACTACCGGCGGCTGCTCCCCCTCCCCTTCTGCAGTTGCTGGCTTCTCAGGCTCTGCGGACACCTCCAGCTGCGTCACTGGTGGTGCCACCTCCTGTTGTGGACTCTCTGACATGTCAGAAACCTCACCGTTGTTTTCAGGGTCCATTTTTGGCTCAAGAAGGTCAGCACTTCACATTAACATGTACCTTAAATGCAGCACACAGAGGAAAACATGTTAGGCTGATCCGTAGTCAGACTTTTTTTTTTGGTAGTTTTATCCTTTTAACCAGCAATATGAGCAACCTGACATACACCAGTCACAACATTACATACATTTGCAAACTGTTAAGAAATCCAGTACATCTATAAAATAATAATTAAATTCAAACTTGAAGTTCCTCCAATCCCCTTCTCCTGGTCATCTCGAAATTTCACGGAGACCGGGTTTGTAAAAGGGCAGCAAGTGTTTAAAATCACACCTAAAGACATTTTTAGTGGCATGGTATTTTTAGAATCACTTTGGATTAACAATGTCAGGGGATATGTAGACTGCTGTTTGATATTTTGAAGCTCTCATGCACCTTAAATGTATATAAAATACAATTTAATGTATAAAATGTAATTTAATTGGATTTTTTTTATAAACACCAGCAAATTTAAATATAATGATAATAAACTTAAAAAATAAAATAAATTGATACAAATTGGGAATGTAAAAAAACAACTGAAAAACCAATAAAAACTTTTTTCTTTTACCTGCAAGAACACTGGGGCATTTTAAAATTTACAATTTTTAAGTACGTACATTTATCTTGAGGTACAAGTAACTTGATTCCCCGAAACCTGTGATTCCCAACCAGGGGTACACAGATAATCTATTTCCCAGTTCAATAACCTGTGGCACAGCCGCTACTAAATCACAAGAGCTGCATGTCAACTCAAGCCTTGTTAAAGCGCAGATAACTGATGGGGAATAAAATAAAACTGCTACACTGTGGGTCTGGTGATAATTCTTGTTTTGCTCCTGACAATGCCCATGCAATGGAGACTTATTTAAAAGGAACTCGAGTTTTTGTGGGAAACGTTATGAGTTTGCAAAATATTTTTTTTTAATTAAAAAGAAAAAAAAAAAGCTAATTGAACACAACAATGCCCAGGAATTAAATGTAAACGGAATTGTTTGAGTGAGTGGTTTGGAATCACTGCCTTAAACGCATACATCCAGAACTCCGGCATTGGGGCAATGAGACTATCCACCAAGGACTTTTTTTTTTTCCACACTCATTTTTTGTAGGTTGGGCAACTGTTTCTAATAGTTGCAATATTTTAAAACAGGGGGCGGACACAAAATGTCCCCCAAAACACACAAGTTGTGCTACAACGATGCAAAGTAGAAACACAAAGGCTGAGGAGACGAAAGGCAGTTACTGTAATTCCTTTTTCTAATGATAATGGGTGGCACCTGGCGTCAGACTAAACAGCGCCATCTACCGAACACGTGGCAACCATTTTGATTCTTTACCAAAATTTGTGCTTCGTTTACCAGATGTGTGAACGTGTCGTGTCACGAGACGGAAATGCTTCCCCAAAACCACATTTACGTCGAAAAACCCCGAAAACACTTAATACTTAGAGTTAATAATCACGAAAATGACTTAACAATAACAAAACTAAAACGAACAATTTCCTTTTTAGTTACCATACCGATGCCAACAGCTGTTGTGTGGGTGACGCAGTGGATAAACTCAAACCGCGTTGTTGAAACAGATTTTTTTTTTTTTTAAGAAAAAGCAAACTTACGTATACAGTATTTTCATATGCAAGAGAAAGAGGGTGAACTAAGGCCAACATGGCACGCAGACAATTAACATGCCAGTCAAACAAGGGGATTACAACAAGCTATCATTCTCGCCTTTGTGTGGAGTACAGAGCCGACGTTTGACTTGAATGATTCAGTTTCCTCTACACCGTAAACAAAAAAAAAAAAAAATGAATGCAACGCCATTAAAAACATACGTGCGAGAGGTTTTTGTTTTTCGGAGTTCCAACTTACCAGCATTCGGTGTACCACGAGTTCCTCGGCGTAGAATGGAAAGCTAACCTGACACGCCCTCGCACGCGCGCCGCCTCTCTTCTTCAAGCCACAGTGCGCGCCCGCATGGCAGCGGGGACGCGCACGTTGGGCAGGGACCAGGGGCACGCCCTTCATCAACCGGAAGTGTGGGTAAAATGAAACTGCGATGAACTGAAACCGCGTGCTATATTTTCATCCCCAGCTTTTTTTGTTTTTACTGATGCAATTTAATAGCAATAATGACAATGTTAACATGTTAATAATAATGATAATAACAATGTTAACATGTTAATAATAATAATAATTAAAAAATAATAATAATAATAATGAAGCGATGGTGATGCCACGCTCTTCGCAGCATGCTTTGCAAGTTTGCAGACGTCTGTTTGTTATGAGAATCGTTGTTATGCCTTGAAGATGAAGACCAAAAAACAAATAGCAAAGTGTAAGAGGTGGGATATTTAAGCTTGAAAGTGGGTTCAATTGAAGAAGTCTGCAGTGCAGTGGTGTTCAAACTCGGTCCTTGAAGGGCGGAGTCCTGCAGGTTTTGGATGTTTCCCTGCTCCAACGCACCTGTTCCAATGAACAGGATTGTTATCAGGCTTATGCAGAGCTTGCTGATGAGCTTCAGGTGTGTTGAAGAAAAGAAACATCTAAAACATGCAGGACTCTGGCCCTCAATGCCCAAGTTTGGACACCACTGTTGTAGTGTCCTACTGGCTCTTTAGTAAAAAGTGTGCAGGTTCCGAAGAGGAATGGGCTGGCGTTTTGCCCCGCTTGCTTTGTTGCCTTTGAGAGTCTTTGGGTTGAGGACGTGGGGGCTTCTGCTGGTTCCAGAAGTCAGCGCAGTCGTCCAAGTATGTCAGGCAGCCCTGGATGACGTCCTGCAGTTGCTCGCCGTTCCTCGTCTTGCCTTTCACCAAGGCTGCATGGCAGCATTCATCCAAACATGATTAGATGATTAGTTTGCAGTAAACAAGGACATTATGCATTAGGGGCAGATGGCACCACAATGGGAAAAGAGTAAGATTCAAATTTGCATTTCAAGATATGCAAATTTTAAAAACATTTATTTTTATATGCGCCTGTCTAACTACATGGTTGCCAAGTAAATGATGAATAGTTAGATATCGAAACTTTAAACACACAACCCATTTATTACAATTATGATGAAAACAATGCTAACGATTATGTGCAACACACCTTCATCCTTTAACAGGTTCTCCAGATATCTCCTGTCCTCGTAAAACTCCCCCAGGTATTTTTTTGACTTCTTCTCCGTCTTGGACACATGTAGCTTCTTGGCTGTTGTCATCTCCTCGGTTAGATTGTTTGTGTTAATCATAGCAATATGTAAAGAGATTAACTGATGTGTGACTACCTTTGCGTCTTTTTGCAGTATGCCTCCTTTTAAGTTCTGTTTGACGGCAGCAGAGACTGTGTGGGGACACACATGGGTAATGAAAGGGGAAAAAAGTATTTAGACAGCCCTCTTAATCAATCAAACCATCAGGAGCTCTTAGCTTTTCATTGCCGTACCGGTGACGGCGTTCTCAATGGCCTCCTGCGCTTTGTGGATGCCCAGCTGGAACTCGTGGACTTGCGGACGCAGCTTCAGCCCTTGGTGGTAAAACACTAGCGCAAATTCAAATTCCCCCAAGCAGTACAAAGCCTCGGCCTTCTGGTACAACCCCTTATGTAAAAAAATAAAATAGCATTGATCATTTATTCCATACAATGGTTTACTGTGATGTTGAAAACACATACCTCAAAAAAGGACTGGTCTTCTTGAAGTGAAGCTTCGGCATCCCTCAGGGCTTTTTCGTACTGACCCATTTTTAGGTAGCATTTGGAGCGGCCCACGAAGCAGTATTTGTCCTTGGGTTTTAGTGTCAAAGCCTGTTATATGATATAGTTTTCCCACGTTTATTGTTGGAGTTACATTTAAAACAATATTTAAAAAAAAAAAAAGTAGTCATCTTTACTAAATGTATTATATACAGTATGTTTTAAGGCTTTAACACCTGTCACCACACACTTTATACATTTTTCTCACATTTCTCTCGTTTGAACACTCTCAATGTTCAAACTTTCATAGACTACAAAAAAGTACACTAGTGGGAAAAAAAAGCATGCAAAATTGCACTAATAAAAAAAAATCTGTGAAACAGTGAAGTCGCAAAAGATAAACCGGAACCATTTCGTTGGTCATTTGGAACTGGTGTAGGTTCAGTCCGCTGCAATGTTTAAAATGCGTGGGCTGTGCAGATCCATCCAAGTATCGATAGAATTGATACTAAAGTGAGTGTTGTATCGTATCAATATCGTATCGATCCTTTACATTTATTTAGATTTCTCATGGTGTCCCGAGCACAATCCCTTTGTAGTGCATGCACATGCGCTGGCCCGCCAATGACAGCCGTAGGCGGCACTGGTGGTAACAATATATATATATATATATATATATATATATATATATATATTTTTTTTTACAGTGAATGACATTTTACACTAAGAGGCATATTATGCTTTATTAGAGCTTTTCCAACTACTAGTTGAGCTAGTTATTAGTGTAAAACAACATGTAAGTACCGTATTACATGTCTAGACTCGAGGAACTTCGGGGGCTGACATTTCTTTGAGTGCAGAAGAGCGACATGGACGAAGATTATGAAGATCATTCATTTATTACATTGCAACTTTAAACAACAGTATAGAAATGTTTTTGTTGTGGCATGTTTCAGAACCCAACAAGAAAGTTTAATTTGAAAAAAACAAACCGACAAAAACATGTTATTTAATAGGGCAAATGACTTAAAATACCATAATATTTGATGAACTTTAAAGTACTTGGTATCGGCAACACTGGCACCAGTATTGAATTGGTATCGATCAATACCAAAATCTCAAGTATTTGTACAGCTCTAGCCCCCAGAGAGAAGCCTATTCCCATTTTTTTCCCTCTCAAATCTACACGCCCATGCTTACAGCTGTAAAACAGACCATATAAGCGGCCCTAGAAATGAATTCTTTAAATCCATTTTACAGCTATTTCCCAAGGAAGATAATTCTCATGTTATATTAGTGGTAAGATGGGGTGTAACAAATTTTTCTTATCTTTTATACATATACATTTTTTCTAAGGTAAATTAAGAAACAATATGCATTTCCAAGTCAAGTTGGATAACTTATGCAACCTATATAAACTGAAAATGGTCATTAAAAGAGAAGAAGTAATTTTCACTATGAACATGAAAAACGTTTGTTTAGAATCTGTCCGGCTTCTATTCATGCCAGTGCCATTTTTTTTGTGTGTGTGTGGGGGGGACTCTGAAAAAGTTGTAGGTCGTGAGCACTCACCGTGCTGTATCTCTCCACCGCCTTCTCGCATTCCCCCTTGAGCAGCAACCAGTCACCATCCGCCATTAAAGTGGAGAAAACACCCTTGGTCTTTGGACTTTTGCACTCGGACTCTGTTTCAGACATTTTTCCTGAACGAATTGAGCCTAAAAAGCGGCAAAAACACCAACGCAACGGAAGAGGCGCCTCTCTGGATCGGTAACCTGGCAACTGAGCTAACAAGAACAACAGCGCCCTCGGCTGTAAAATGTGTGGAATTGCAGAATTTCTCACCGGACAGAACATTAGGTATGCTTTCAATGAAGGTGTGGGAAATAATACGTAGAATTGCTGTTCAGGTACAATAATCATGACTACCTGTGGAAATGTATTGCAGCCACACCATAAAAAAAGTTCATCATCTTATTATTACGTATTATTGTCTTGTTTTTAAATTTTAAAATGATTTTAAACACATTTATTTCCTTATTCTTTTAAAGCATTAGTAGTTAGGAAATGCAAACTATCATCTATACCTCCTTGTATGATGCAGCACAGTCTAACACTAAACCCCTCAACAATTCACGTATTGATTTTAAAAAGACAATCAAATTTAGCATGATCTCTTTGATACAGCATATTGTTTTTTTCCTATTAGGTTGTAGTAATATGTACAGAAAGACAGGTGAGACCTCGACTTTATTGACACGGTTGATAAAAACAGGAAGGTTTCACCAAAATGACAATGACAGTTAACTCGAGGACGCCCCGATTTCCCCCATCTTAACGTCAACAGGAAGTATCTCCGGACCCAATTTTTCCATTTCCCATAGACAACAATCTTAATATGCTTCCATCCTTTCATTGTGGTGCATTTTATTGGTCAGAAAATTATATCTTCCATGTGTTTTGTTGCTTGGGTAAGATGCTGTGACTGGTGCAGCAGCAAAAAAAAAAAAAAAAAACTCAACAATAAATATCAAAGGATAATAGGATAAGAAAAAAAACATCACAAATAAAAATGAAACATTCCAGTCACAGGTGCAACGCAGCGATCTGTATATGGCAACATCAAACATAAAACGTGTGATTTCGTACACACGTGAACGATCCCGCTGGCGAGGATGCCGTTTAGCGGCTGTCCCTATCATATATTTCAAATATGAACATAGCGGTTGCGGTTTCATGCAGAGCGGGAATCAGTCTTTACTTCCCGCGTGGACCCTTTTAAAAAAAAAAAAAAGGAAAAAGAGTAGCTGCACGAAGTTCACTTCAAATGTCTTCCATGTACGGCTAGTTTGTGTTTGGTTGCTGCGCGTCGGTATGTGTGGTTGCGCCGAGTCAATGGCGGAGATGACAAGGATCTGTATCTGCTCAAGGATACAGACGGGGGTCATGGGGGGGGTTTGGCGTGCGTTGACAAGTCCCGATGAAGTGTTGGACCGGCGGGAAAGCAGACCACTTAACCGAACTGGAAGAAGAAATTTCCTGGTCCAGAGGCTGAAAGGTAAACACATAGTCAAACTAGTGACGGCCTGCTTGTGGTAGACACAATTCAGTTACAGTACTTGAATTTGTACCTCCTATTACGACCTATGTCAGAATAGCTTTGTTGCCATTTTAAACTGCCACAGATAATTGATTGTGATATAAAAAAATAAAATAAAACAAAAAACAAATAAGGGATGTAAAAAGCAAACAGCATATTTTCAACTCAAGATGAAAATGCTGAAAACTGCACTACAGCATTTCAACCTGTGAATTTTTATTATTATTTTTTTAATTCAACCCCATTCTGGGTTATTAATGCAAACCTACTTCAATGTCCAATTAGTATAAACTGAAGCTGCATGATGTCTAGATTTATACTTCCTTCAGCTTGATGAAAGTTATGTATTGGCAGACAAAACAAAAAACTTTAGTTAGCTTTTGCACATCTTTATAAACTTGTATATAACATTTGAACAAGAATAGGATACAGGTGGGTGTGAGATTTGAAAATGTGACCTGATTCTATAACATTATGTGCTTACCTTCAAAACTAAAACCTCCAGGACCGCCAAAGAACGCCTTGAAAATG
Source organism: Vanacampus margaritifer (assembly GCF_051991255.1). Taxonomy (NCBI): domain Eukaryota; kingdom Metazoa; phylum Chordata; class Actinopteri; order Syngnathiformes; family Syngnathidae; genus Vanacampus; species Vanacampus margaritifer. The sequence continues at coordinate 15,400,782 of NC_135433.1, read as the reverse complement.
TTGTTGGCGTCAAAATCTGGTGGGAGACAAAACGTGAGTTTCCCCAATAAGGGCTGCCGCGATGACGGGAGCGCCCCAGGGCCGTGCTTACCACCCATGTTCATGCCTTCGTCCTCCAGGTCTTGTCCGCTGTCGTAGCGCGACTTCTTCTTGGGGTCTGACAACACGCTGAATGCTTCACCCACCTCCTTGAACTTCTTCTCCTCTTCCTTTTGCACCTCCGCACTAGCACTGCTATGGCGATCTGAAACAGAAGTGGCGGTCATCAAGGGAGAAATAAAAAAGGGGTTTGGGGGGGGGGGTTATGATTTGAGTGACGCACCCGGGTGATGTAAGAGCGCTCGTTTGCGATATGCCTTCTTGATCTCATCTTCGGTGGCGTTCTTATCCACGCCGAGCACCTTGTAGTAGTCTTTTCGTTTGCTTTTCTTCAGCTCCAGCTGCGCGTGTTTTAGCAGCTGCTTGTGCTCTACAACACACACGGGAAAAAAGGAAAGGGTCTTAGGCTGTGTGAAATCACTATATTGTACCATATAGGGGTGTGAATTGCCTAGTACAGGGGTGGCCAAGTTCGGTCCTCGAGAGCCACTGTCCAGCCTGTTTTCCATGTCTCCCTTCTTCAGCCCAGCTGAATCTAATGATCAGCTCATCAAGACGCTTTGCAGAAGCATGAAAACGATCCGATCATGAATCAGGTGTGATAGTGGAGAGAAACATGGAAAACAGGCTGGAAAGTGGCTCTCGAGGACCGAACTTGGCCACCCCTGGCGATTCGATTCGTATCACGATTCATAGGTCACCATTCGATACCGATTAATCCCGATACGAATCTATGAATTAATTATTGTGATTTTTTAAAAACTCAAATTTAGAAAATACAAATCAGTTAACTTGTACACTGTAAGATTTGTATGAAAATGTATTTATTTATCTGAAACTTCAGGCTTATAAGCCACTGCATTTAACAAACAGGTTGCAGTCTGTTTTATGTTTGAACAGCACTGAAATAAAATATTAAGATTAATGGTCCATTAATATAACATTCTTCCATGTTTAATGTGTGAATCCTAACCCTAAGTAACACGTTTTGTTGAATATTTCCATAAAAAATGTATGTTTAAAAATCGATTCGGCCGCATATTGAATCGATTCGAGAATTGCGTGCTGTAATATTGCGATATATTGCCGAATCGATTTTTTCTAACACCCCTAGTACCATATATTGCGAGTATTACATTTTTCGCATGCCCTCGACGTATACTACAGTGCATCATGAAAAGTAGTGCGCAACCAACTTAACAAAAAAAGCAATATATGACCCCTGCAGCACAAAATGTGTCAGAAGTCGCACAGCTGTGCTTGTGTTGACTAGGTGCATACGACCAATTTACATATTTGTGATTTAAAAAACAGAAAAATAAATCGTGATCACTTCCCTGTTGGGAATGATCTTAATTTCTTACCTTAAACCTTGAAAAAAAAGAAGAAGCTTTTCTTAAGATGGTGCATTGACATCTCCGAGACAAAAGTCAGAAAATCAACTAATCAGCTGCTGCAAATTGTAATGCATTTTTAGAGAATATACTTCTCAACTTCTCAGTGATGGAGGGTCATAAGCGTTCACACTGCAGGGCGTGATGCCTAATTTGGATTTTTTGTTAAATCCGATCTTTTTATGGACTGTTCACATTACAAAAACAAATGCAATTTCAATGTGAACGGAACGTACCCGTGATGTCACTCGCATGCGCAAAGAGCACACGGAAATAAATATGGCCCGACTCGACGCAACGTTTTCCCTCCAGCCAAGCCTCCGAGGCAAGCGACCTTTATCAGTGCCATATGCAAATTTAGCTGAGCCAAGGCGCGCTACTGATTGGTGGGCTGGTGGACTCCTTTCGCGGCCGTGTTAGGAGTTGGATTCATGTGTCTTGCCTGCATAAATTATGCAAATTAAGCTGTGCAAACGCCTGCTGCTGTTTGCTGGACTGTTTTCACGCTTGCTCATGTTTGGCTGATGTCCTCGGCTTCCTCGAGTGTCAGTGTTTACAATCAGAGCAGAAACTCGCTGTACTCATTTTTTTCCATCTCATAACGCCGAGGTTGGAAGAGGTAGAAATATTTTGGGGAAATGAGGGGAGACTACTCGACATCTTCATTTCATTGAAGATGATATTGTGTCATTGACGTGTGTGATGAACCGTCTGCAGGGCTGAACTTCTACTATCGCCACACATGTCAACTTTATGCTTCATGTTTCAAGTGTGATTAAATTCAAGACAAATAAAAAGTTAACACTGTTACTCAAAACAGCTCTGAATACAGTATCAGTGTCAGTAGTCTCCCTTCCAAGCACTCTCTCCCGCGGGCACAGAGCGCATATCAGGCTTTTGATGACGTATGAATCGGATGCGTGCTCACAGTGCAGATGCATCGCATCGATATTTCATGCTTTCGTCTGTTTAAAGTGCTTAGCCGCCATCTTGTTTAGCAAGTATGAACCCTTTTGTGAGGGTATCAACTACTCACAAATTTGGATCTTTGCAAGCAGGGTTCTGTGCCTATCGCACGCCAATAGCTGTATATAGAATCCTTATCTAGTGATTAGGAAGTATAAGGAATGAGCGAATGATTCCGAACCCAGTCTCAGTGTCTTTACAGCCCGGCAAAAGCTACATCTTACCTTTGGTCTTCTCTGTCTGGTAGACCTTTTCATAGTCGCGCACCGCCTCTTCGTACTGCTCCGTGTCCATGTAGCTGCAAGGTCACAAACGGGCAGGATGTAGCAAGATAGCAGCAGTGAAATAAAAGTACATGTGGAGAGAGTGAAGCAGTTTGGTACCATTGCGCTCGCCGCAAATAGGCCTTGATGTAGGTCTCGTCCAGCTTAATGGCTTTGGTGCAGTCTTCAATGGCCTGTTCGACTTTCTTCAGCTGAAAGACACAAAACAGAGACGTACCGGCCTGATATGTGATATGTTCTCCTCTTAAGAAAATGGCTTCTACTGGAATTGTGAAATAGATGTCATTATGCGCAAAATCATGAAAAACCTCGGCTGCATCATGACAACCAGCAGCGTACCCCACCTTGGAGCCAACGGTGGCTCTGTTACAGTACAACTTGGCGTTGGTCTTGATGTTGTTGGGGTCTATTGTCAGCGCCTCAGAGTAGAGGACATAGGCGGCGTCAAAGCTGCCCTCCTTGAACGCCTTGTTGCCCTCCTCCTTCTTGGCCTTCAATGCCTTGGCGTTCTGAACATAACACGATATGTGTTAAAAAAAAAAAAAAGAAGCTACATGACAAGTATGGAAGCCTCTATGAGAAAGCTGTCGAATACTGACTCTACAGGCGAGGCGCGCTTTCTCGTGGTCCGGAGCCATGCGAAGGGCCTGCACAAAGAACTGGACCGCCTTGTCGATGCAGTCCTCGTAGTACAGACAAAGCCCACGCACGTACAGTGCATCTGCGTTGGTGGAGTCCATTCTTAAAATGTCACTAAGAGTGTGAAAACAGCATGCATGCTTGTAAATGGTTGCAACATGTAGTCGAGTCGCGCTACATGTATTTGCGGCGGATAGGTGGTGTGCCGCTTGCTAACATTTTTACCACAAGCGTCACTATTTCATCCATTGGTACTACATGTGAAATTGCAAATATGGTTAAGTATTGTTGTAAACCACAATGTGTACTGTATATACAGACGCTCCCTTACTTACGAACATTTGAGTTATGAACAACGGTACATACGAACATTTCTGCGCGTACAGTATGTCGAAAAATGATCGGAAAGAAATGCTTTAAGTTAGATTTTGTATTGCGCGTAGTGCTTCTTTCCGCCGCTAATACCGACGATTGGCGCTGTGAGAGCTCATTGGAGGCTGACCAACGTGGCGAGGAGGAGGAGGAAGAAAACGCCGGTCCCCATGAAGGAGGAAATAACTTTTGAAGCCGATTCCAGCGACGACGAAGAATCTCTCATGATATAAAATCCTCCTCTTCCTCCTCCTCCATCATCTCCTTAAGCATTGAGTACATCTTCCAAAAGTAAGTTAAACTTCATTTTATTTATCTTATTACGTACATGTACATACTGTGTGTGTGTCTTTCGCTCTCTCTCTCCAACATACGTAGTACAGTACAGTACTGTATGTATTCTCTCCATTTTATTAAGTTTTTTTCAGTACAAACCAATGCAGGTTACTTGTACAAGCCTTAAACATACTTATATAAACCTTCAATATACTTATATAGGCTTTAAACATAAATTATAATACAAAATATAGCACTGAAGCAACTTACGAACAAATTCACCTTACGAACGATCGTCCGGAACGTAACTCGTTCGTAAGGTGGGGAGCGTCTGTAATGTAATTGTATAACTTGGCGGCAGCCGGTTCTGTCTTCCTCGTTTAAAGGGACAGCAACGTGAAAAATCCACTTTTTGGAGTTTTTTAGCCATGTTAAAATGCTAATTCCTCACCAAAAACATCCCCCAAGTGGTGTTTTCCTCCATTCGCACCTCTATGAGAAAATCTAGGTCATTCTGCCCTCCAAGTACCAGCCCCTCCCAACCCGAGAAAAGGAGCTGTTGGAACTTTTTGACGTCATTAGGTGCGGCCCAAACGCACACCCACTTTCTATGAAACGTAGAAAAGTAGCCTTTATCAGTAAACATTCTGTCCAAAGTAATTCAAAGCAATCAATTATCCTTCACATTTGCAATGACAATTAGCCGTCTTAAAATCCCCAAAAGCTTGGGCAGTTGAACCGAACTGAACAAATGGTGTAGTGGTTAGCGCACTCGCCCTGTAAGCAGCAGGCTCCGGTTCACGACCCACTCAGGGTCATCTTTCTTTCTTTCTTCCCTATCCTCCCATCCTCTTCCACTACGATTTCTTGCGGCAAGGAGCCGTTCTGTTTCAAATGTTTATTGAAGAATTGAACATCCATCCAATTCCCACAGGTAAAGAAGACACGGTTGTACTAAAAACGGCTGGCCGGTCTTGCGTGGCCACACGGAGCACCTCGGCAGCAGCCGTCTCGGACGAGAGGGGAGCAGCAACCACACAGGGAGAGGCGGGGCTTTACAGAACTGGGCGTTTTACTTCGGCATTAGAAAAATAGCCAGCAAAATACCTAATTATTATGATTTTTTTTAATTACATCGCCATGGTATCTAAGGTAAGATTGAATTATGGTCGGCCTACGTTTTAGAACCAGGTTGGAAGAGGTTCTGAGGAACAGTTGCACTGTAACCGCAGGGAGCCGAAAAATTGTAATGGGAAAGTGACTAGACAGGGTTGAACTCGGCTATCTCAAGCTATAAGCGGTAGAATGAAAGATCCCACTGGGTATCCCATTCAATCCTATTGCTTGATACATTTTAGGTATCCATACATATAAAATAATACGGTAATGTACATTAGTTACAGACCTGGCCACGGACTGAGCTTCCGGATAACGTCCCAGCAGGGCCAAGCACTCAGCTTTCAGTATCTTGAAGCGATGGCAGGTCGAGGCCGACTCCAGGGCTCGGTCCATGCAGAAGACCACCTGGAAACGCAAACGATCACATAATGTCTCGAAACCTCGCTAAGGGTCTTCAAACTCACCATGCGGTAGTCTCTCTTGTCGAAGCCGATCTCTGCCATCCGCTCGTACTCCAGGATGGACTCGGCGCTCTTGAGCTGAAAGTCATTTCAGGAAAGTGCCTTATTTTGAAATTCAACAGGAAGATATGATGACACGGAGCACCTTGGCAGCAGCCATCTCTTGTAAACCACCCATCCAGCATTGCCACTAGATATTTTACGTTTTATTTTGTTTACGTATTTATTCGTTTTTAAAATTCATTTTTATTGTGTATTGTACAGGGTGCACAAGGGTGGAAGTGCAAGTGTTGAGACGCGGCCTATATGTCGCAAACAGTAACTGAAAACAGCGTAGGTGTCAGAAGTCCCGCCTCCTCCGTGGCATATACCCCATTGATGTTTGCAGTGAAAGTGTTACTTTGCAATTGGGACTCAGACAAGATTTTGAGCCGCTGCCCTGTCTAATAATTAGGAATTTTTCCACTTAAACATGGTGAACTTTAATGATCAAAACAACACTTAAATATTTGAAGGCAATTGAGAGAAAGGCTGAGGGTTTAAAATTATAATATATATATTTTTTTACAGTGTTTAAGGAAATTCTTATGTCTAAATCATTGTCCTTATTCTGGGGTTTAAAAAAGTCACACACCAACAATAAGTTATTCTTCACTTCGAAATAAAGATTTTTTTTTATGATAAAAAGACAACATTTAAAAACTATTTGGTAAAGGGCTCCTTCAGTTTTTTATTTGTCTTATTTTGAATTTGAACAGATTTATTGAGTTTTGAGTGACCTTATTTTACTGACCTGGAATACTTTTTCAAATATGTAATGCATACATATTGTAAGTCTAGCAATGTGTGTTTTTACACTTCTACATGATTCAGTTTATAAAATGTAATCGATTATTTTGTAATGTGTGAGGTTAAGAGTTTTAAAATTATTTTTCACTTCTAAAGGAGGAAAATTAAGGATCAAAATTACACATAACATTTCAACAGGATTAGGAGAACAGCTGGGTGTTTTGTATTGAAATGCAAATAGATTCCAGATTGGGTATGGAAATGCTACCATTGACCAATGTTTGGCCTGGTTCAAAGCGAAACGTGCAATCAAAATTGTTTATTTGCTGTGACATATTCATCGTGAGCAACGTCACTCTTCGGCGCCGGAAGTCCATTCAAAATGGCGTGCTGGAGAGACGACAGCTTCTTTCCTTCAGCATTAAACTTTTTGATTTATTTTATAAGCATTCCATACAGTTCAGGAGTTCACCGAATAATTTCATGCTGGGAGATAGCGGCATGCTGTCACTGTATGTTGTGTTACGTGAAGTTAGGGCTGGGCAATAAATCGAATTAATTCGATAAATCGTCATTTTGAAAATCGAATCGTTGAAAATCTGCGAAATCGAATTTTGTCTTTTTTATTATTAAAAGCTGTAGTTCTTATGTTGTGTTACATTCAAATGTTTTTGTAAATTGTAATTTTGCACAAGTGGCAGAGAATCCTGGATGGGTGGTTTACAAGACATGTTTACAATAGCTACCAATTACTTCATTGTGGCATTTAAGAAAAATCTATGAATGGTAAGTTTGTGTTCAAACTAATTTAGAAACAGTATACATTTATACAGTGTACATTTTGCACAGGAATTACTTTTGAATTAATGAAACCTTTAAATAAACGTTTGTTGGGTTTATTAGATTCAAATTGAAGTCGTCCTTAATGTCTGTAAAAATTGAGATTTTATTTTTGGGCCATATCGCCCAGCCCTTCGTGAAGTTATGTTGAATATTTATAAGTGAAGAAAGCTATCTAGTTTTATACTCGAGTAAATTTTGTTTTACCATTAACGGTCTGTGTTTCCAAAGGGAATTGTAGAGTGACGTCACATTATAGTCGGTGAAGTCAGGGTACTGTTTTTTTCCCCCCGACTTCGCAAGTGGGATTTCCGAGTTTAAGGGGGCGTTCCCGTACACACTTCCTAGTTTGAAGTTGGAAAATAGTAAATGGCACTTAATTTATGCAGCGCTTTTCCACCTTACAAAAGTCCGACTTCCGACCATCCTCTAATGCAGCACAACGATGGCGCTTACCACTGTCACGTGACGCGAAGCCACTGGCAGCCCTCTTACGTTGCCACTCACAAGGAACGCCTAACCTGAATACATTGATTTCTCCACGACGTTTTCATGTTATTTTCTGTCTCTATGCCACCGATAAGATTGGGAGAAGCGCTAGATGTACATTTCAAAGGTACAAATGAGCAGAATATTGGCTATATTTGCTCGGCTACTACACTAGGTCAAACCACTTAGGAAGCGCACAGAAAACATAACTTCAGCTCATCCGCTGATTGGTTCTTTCCATTGTCTGCTTGGTTAGGTTTGCCCTGCCTCAATTGGACTTGATGGCAACTGTAAAACTTCACTCGATTCCATGCAATCAAAAACCAGAACACACTTACCTCCTGCTGGGCTTGGCTGTTGTCGGCCTCTACCTCCAGAACCTTCTGGAAGCAGCGCGAGGCCGCCATGGCGTTGCCGAGCGAAAGGTGGCATTTCCCCTCTCGCAGGTGTCCCTAAGAAGCACACAACATTATTCATATGACAAATCAACACATGGGGGACTGTATTACATTTCCTCAACACACCTTCATGAAGGAGTTATCCAGCCTCACTGCTTGCTGGGAATCCTCTAAAGCCTCGCGGTACCGACACAGCATCATCAGCGTGGCCGCTCTGTTGCCATAGTAACTGGCGTTCTTTGGACACATGTCTGCATGCAAAAAAAAAACAAGAAAAAAAACATGCAGAAACAAAATGACCTCCATCCTCCACAAGAAAAATGAGAAAGACGATTAATATCAAGTACCGATGGCCTTGGTGTAATAATTGAAGGCTTCTGCGTAATCCTTCTGGATGTAGAAAGCGTTCCCTTGCTCTTTGTAGCCATCTGCTTCCCTACAGTGGACACAATTACATTTTATTTAGAAACAAAGGTCAAATTAACAAGGCAAACACATTTACATTTCAATACTCAAGTTATTAACTGTACAATAGGGAAATACCTAATTGCGTTCGATATCTAGCATTCTCACACATACCGGCATTGGCCTTCTTTTTTTTTTTTATCCCAAGGCCAACACAAGATCAACTGAAAACTGGCTTATTTTGCCTCTGATAGGGAGACAAGCAAAGTAAGAATTTCATTACTGTCCTAGTTTTGTTTTTACTTTTTATAAAACAAATATCTTGAATCTTGAACGCGAGGTGGCAATTGTTAGTATTCTAAAACAAAGACGTCTGTTGGGTTAAAAAAAACCTTCACATTTTGAAAATCTGTAGAAGATGTTTAATAAACATGCTTAAAGTCATATAATTAAAGTTAATTGCTGGAGTTAATATTATTATTATTTTTTACAACAATGTGTTCCCTTTCACAATGAATATTGGCCCCAAATATTTGTTATTGGCCTCCTGACCACTAATAATTGGTATCGTATCGGCCCTGAAAAAAAAAAAAAACACAAGAGTCTATCTCTGCTCTAGTCTTTAATAAACAATGTATGGCACTAAATATAGAGGAGACTGCAAATCATGTCTGCCGGACTCAAGTCCTGTAGACGGTTGTAATGCCTACATCACTCAGCAAGCTTTAAACTCAGAATCTTGTGGGCCACTACTCGACTTGGCCCCGGTCAAAGTGGATTGTAAAATGAAAAACTGAAAATAATAGTTCACCTTTATCAAGGCCGAAAGATCTTTATTCTTTAACATGTTTGTTCGACTTAACAACTTAAGTCATTTTAGTGGTGACTGGCGAGACCTGTCACACACGGCAACCTTGCATTCAGGATCAGGTGAGTCACTGTCACCACATGGCCTCAATGCAAGCTGACTTCAATGTAAAACTTTCTTCTTAAATCATTTTATCTGGATGCACACCATTATTTTCAGGTGACGCTCCAGCTCCGTTCAACATAAGGGATTGGCATCAAGATGACGCCAAATGAGACACAAAAAACATGTAGGTGAGTTTCTCAGGGAATTAAAAAAAACCAACTAAATAATGAATTGGAAACATTTTCGAATGCTGAACCACACATATGGCTGAGTTGAGTTCACACTACAGGAACCACTACAGTCCCATCAACCAATTGACTAAAATAAATAGCCCTTCATCAAATTGGAAGGAAGTGCCATTTTCACCTTGTGTTGACAACAGTAGTACAGTTGCACTGGGCATAAAAAACAATATCATTAGTTCTACGCAGTTTAGGAGATATTTTACCCCCTAACCTAAGATAATTGTGCTTGCTTTTAGTCTCAGTAGCTCCACTCAAAAACATACAAGATTCCACTGCTGTGCAGAACATCAGTAGACAGTAGCACCATCACTGAGTGGACTTTGAAAAGTGAAAGTCAGATGACAATTGCACTGGAAAATGAAACTTAAAAGTGTAAGGCTGTGATAGGGCAGCATAACGTTCCTAGTCTGAGCCGACTCGTTGGCTAAACATAGAAAGGAGCCAAGGAACACATGACACTAAGCACGCCGCTCACTCACACGGTGGCCGACTGCCATGGCTTTTTTTGGGAAAGCCTGTCATTGATCGTTTGAACGTCACGATCACTCAGAATTGTCCAGAATGACCTTCTCACAAAGCAGACAAAAAGCGGGGAAAGCAACTGACAACTTCAGCACGCTACTATTAGCTGCATGGAGACTGTCGGCGAGTAGGTGGAGGACAATAACATGACGCCTCCATGTAGCCAAATAGCGCCTAGTTTTGCTGGCTTCGTGACACGATTTCATAACTCAGAGAGACGTTCGGGATTTAAATAGAATTCGAAAGTGCCGCCGGGATTCCGTTTCGGTCGCTGTCAGCGCGTCCTACCGTTCCAGTTCGTCGTCGCTGAGGAGTTCGATGTCGGGGTCCATGTTCACAGCATCGCACCTCTCCGCCGCCATTTTGACGTGAAAGTGGAGGGGGCGGGATAAAATGCTGCAGTCGACGTGACGTCATCGTAAACAGGAAGTCGTTCCTCTTGTCAAGTTCAATTTCAAAACTGTCATGTATTTTATTGTGGGTGACATCGTTTATTTTTGTATCCTTTTACAATAATTTTTGATGTTATTAATTTGTTTAAATGTTAATTTCTTCGAGTGTCTACGATTTCATTCATACATACGGCTTGCACGCGCATCGCTAAATTACGTCACTACGACTCTCACTTCCGGATTCCGAGGTAAGCGTAAACACACAAACTGCGCGTCCAAATATTTAATATCAAATGTTCAAATGCTCGATCACAACAAGTGCACATTGCCGTGTTTGTTTTTAAAGACACGCTTTATAATGAGCGTTTGATTTCGCTTCATTAGCGATTATCTGTGCTACTTGAGGTTTATAGCCCTGCGGGAAGCTAATGCTAATTTAGCTTGTTGTAGCACAGAACAGTCTATCGAGGGAGCAAACACCAAAATTCCGTCGTGGAATGTTTATCAATCTGTTTTTCCCCCGTCCGGAAACAGAGATTGGAACGTCGTCATGGGCAAAAGCTGCAAAGTGGTGGTGTGCGGCCAGGCTGCAGTTGGTAAAACAGCAGTGTTGGAGCAACTACTGTATGCTAATCATGTCGCAGGTATTTACTCATCACTTTTTTTGACAAACTTAGACCCATTGATTCCTCGGTACTCGATCAATCACTTTTCAATCGGGAGCTCAATACTCTGGCCTTTGTGTGTGTGTGTGTGTGTGTGTGTGTGTGTGTGTGTGTGTGTGTGTGTGTGTGTGTTTGTTTGTTTGTTTGTTTACCAGGGGTGGGCAACGTATGTTCCACAGCCAGTGGTGTAGCCATAATTTCAGAAGTGTGGATATTGTTCAGAAATAAACAACATTATATGAGCAGATCATACTTAAGCATTCAACTGTTCCTTTCCAAAGTAGTCCAAAAACTAAATAAGCTAACTTTGGTTGAGCTAAAACACAATGATGGTAAAGTACAGATTTCCAGATGCAAATGTGTCTTCCCACACCGTGCCTGCGTGGTCTCACCCATCTTCCGTCAGGTTCCGAGCCCATGGAAACGCTGGAAGACATCTATATTGGCTCCATCGAGACCGACCGAGGCACCCGTGAGCAGGTGCGCTTCTATGATACCCGGGGGCTCCGCGACGGCATGGAGTTTCCTCGCCACTACTACAGCTTTGCTGACGGCTTCGTGCTGGTGTACAGCATCGACAGCAAGGAGTCCTTCAAGCGCATGGAGGCCCTCAAAAAGGACATCGACCGGCACAGAGATAAGAAGGAGGTACATTTTGTTTTTGGTAAATTTGATTAAAAATATGGATGCAGGAATTAATTTTCACATGTTGTATCACCATATGTGTTTGTCTAGTCATCCTCTATGAACCACGAAGCATAGCGTAATTAATGATAGTGGATTTCAGACATAAAGTACACAATATAGGCTTAAAAATACTGTGACGCTGCGCAGGTGACTATTGTGGTCCTGGGCAACAAGCTGGACAAGCAGGAGGAGCGGCGTGTGGACGCCAACATGGCGCAGAACTGGGCCAAGAACGAAAAAGTGCGACTGTGGGAGCTGTCGGTGGCCGACCGCCGCACGCTCATCGAACCCTTCGTGTACCTGGCTAGTAAAATGACGCAGCCGCAGAGCAAGTCCACCTTCCAGCTCAGCCGGAACAAGAACAAGGGTAGCGGGCCCACGGACGGCTGAAGGAAGGATGTGCAAAACTGGTTGCAACGCAGCATACAAAGTCGGGGAAAACAGATTTGCCCTCTTTCTCTCTCTTTTTTTGTATGCATATTTTTTTACACGTACAGTGAATGTTTCAGATAATGAAGCTTTCAAGGAAGTGCCATTGGGTGGCAATCAGGACGTGATAGGCCTTACTGGCACTTTATTACCGTATTGATTTCTTTCTATCAATCTGTTCTCTTCATTTTGTGTTTCTTTTGGCTGCACTGCTTCACAAAAATGTATTTGCATGTTATGGATGGATATTCTGTCCAATCAAATTTCAGCCTCTTGTACTGCCATGTCACATTTGCATGCTGGCAATTTTCTTTCATATTTGTGTATTATTGATGATTTCTTTACTGTTATTATGATGTGATATTGATGATGTTATCACATTTAAGTGTGGTAAATATGCACCAAAAAAGAGAGAAAGAAATCAAGCAATAGTTTCTCACGTCACTGTGTTTGTGTTAGCATTTAGACTGTCAATCATGTCACTTTAACGGCCATTCTACATTTCTGAGCCATCAGCACATAAGATGTTGATGGTGTACAGTAAATGCATCAGCTGTCAACAGGGAAATTTGTTACACTGCTTCGTTAGACGAGTCAATTATTATGGACATCTAAGACAGCTAAAGGAGTTTCAATGTTAAATATGGAGGCCATATACAATAACACTGGCATTACAACCATGTATGTATGTATGTCGTTATCCGCTCAATTTTGCAGCTTTTTTCAGGGACCAATTGTTTATGTTTAAAATGTGTTTTTTTGTTTTTGTTTTAAATAGTCATGACTTTAAAATTGAGTGCATTATTATCCTTTTAAAATGCATTTGTTTGGATGTTCAATAAACTAATGAAGTATTTGTGCTTAAAGTATGTCATATTGTCCGCATATATAGACCAAAGTTAATATGATTTCAGACTATCCCTCAAGACAACACTTGACATCTTGGATAGATTTTTAAAAAAATGTTTTTAAACAAAGAGTAACCAGCCACTTTTCTCTTTGAAAACAGTTTTTCACACTTAATCATTTTCATAATATAGCTGTTGCCTTCAGGGACAGAATACAATTGTAGTTAGTTTTCCATTATAATGGAGCAATTGTTTGAAAACCTCTTGTTTTGCGAAGAAAACAACGGAGTCATCGAAAGACACAGAAACACTTTATTTTACAGTATTTATTGTTGTTTGATGAATGCAGTGATTTTGGACTGTCATTAACGCGGCACCTAGGGATTGTCAAATATGCTATACAGTACTTATGTTTTGTATTGGTCGCTTGGTTTTTGCAAAGTAATACAAGTATTTTATTTCAGACTACATGAAGGGAGCAACCAAATGAATTAAAGACAAATCTGATTTTAGACTGTCGCTGTAGGCAACTGTGTCGATTAGTTGACGTATATGTCTATGAATTAATTTCAAAAGCAATAATTAAATATAAGGGCGTGAGGTCTGAACTGTTTTGTGCGAAACAGATTCCCGACAGTGTTGAAGTCAACACCAGAGCAGCTCCACCAAGAGGCTCATCAAAGTGTTGTTGCTTAATTTGGACATCGGAGGGCGCTCCAATATTAGAGGTAGTACAATACATATGGTACAGCGTCCTAAATACTTTATTTGCATTTCGGAATTTTAAGTATAAAAAAATGGCTCAATTTCACAGGGCAAATATCACAACCTCGACTTGAGGTGAGGATTTTATAGAGCCTTCAAAAAAAATTGATTGATTGACGAATACAAACAATTTGAAAACATCCGTCAAAAGCAAATACTGTATGAATGATGGCGTCCGGTAGGCGGTTTAGGGCCTGCGGGGACGAGGAGAGCATTTACACAAGGTCACAGATGTTAACGCATTGAAAAATTACGCTCTCGTTCCGCAGTCGCGCTCGCCCGCAAAGGTTAATAATGCCAGATGAGGAAAAAATCTCAAGCGGAACATTTATGAAGCGTTATATTATTACACGCTGCGCAGTTCCCCATCCACCCCAAGAGAGTGATTTCATCTCATATGTCCCATTCCAAATGGAGGTCATTTCACACATCGAGCTTTTTATTCCTATGAATGACATCACGTTTATCATTTTTTATTTATTTATTTCAATATTGCTGTTTTTAAAGCAAATGTTGTGAAAAGAAATTAAGAGAAAATACAGCGGTGACATGACATACGAGTTTAAATCTTTTGTAACTTGCAATTTAAAATAATATTCAGTTGCCTACCTCAAATCATCTTTCACACTATATATGAACGGAAATCCCATTACTCCGTTCGAGCTTCCCGGCCAAAAAATGTATACGTTTTTTGTTTTTTTAAAGTAAGAAAATAGAGCTCTATATAAAATTGTACTTTATTCAATCAAGTTGATTAAAATCAAGTGATAGGCCTATAATTAAATCGAATTTAGACAGATGGCGCCACTTTTTTTCCTTCATGCAAAATAGAGCTCTACTTGATTTAATCAAGTGATATAATTAAATCAAATTTAGAGATATTTTGCCACTTTTTTTCTACATGCACAGAGTGGGTGACTGCTTAGCACGTTTCCCTCCCAGTGCTAAGAACGTGAGATCGAGTCCGGGCTTCGGGCTTCCTGGGTGGAGTTTGCATGTCCCCCGTGCCCTCGTGTGTTTTCTCTGGGTACTCTGGTCTCCTCCCACCTTCCAAAGACATGCATGGCAGGTTAATTGAGCGTTCTGAATTGTCGCTAGCCAGGTGCGATTGTGAGTGTGGTTGGTTGTTTGTCTCTGTGTGCTCTGCGATTGGCTGGCAACCAGCTTGGCGTGCACCCCGCCAGCTGGGATAGGCTCCAGCGCCCCCGCGCCCTCAGTTAAGAGAATGCATGGATGGATGGATAATAATGAATGGACATTGTGTTGCTCCTTCTGGTGTTCCTTGGCCACGGGTACCGAAGAGTCACATCTTGTCACTCAGTAATCTGCAATATTAGTCGTTTTTCACTGAGGATGAAGAACATACCTGTGACTATTGTCTGTCTCCATTTATAGTCAAATATCCATGCCTAAAAGGTTATACCACTATTGATACTAATTAAACTAGCTAACTAAGCCATTTTCATGCAAGCCAGAACTAGAGGAAGTGACACAATGCCGATTAAGCCCATCAGCTCCCCAAATGTCTTGCTGTATTTTTCAATATTTGACTTTTATAGTTCACGTTGACAGGGGACATTCCCGTGTTCCTCACTTGCTGGGGCATAGAAAATGTATGTACCGGAAACACTGCATTTTACCTAGCAACTGGCCGAGTTAGCAGTTAAATTATTGTTTGTTTTTGCAGCAGCAAATAATCTTGCGAATAATCCTTTTTTTCCCTTACCGACTGCATGTCCTTCAAAACAGAATACACATTTTGTAGAATGACATGGTGACGGAGGGGTCGGGAGGCAGGGGTCCAGCCACAGCATACGTCATATTGAACCATGTAGTTCTGTTGTTGTAATGGGAAATTCCAACCTGGCGACGACGGTTACATAGTCTCGCTTTACGGCAAAGTTATTTGCTTGTTTTCAAGTCACCAAGTGTAATCGTCTTTGATTTAGGTTTAGTTTGACAGTATACATCAAATAGGTGAGTGTGTTCAAGTCCTCCTGGAAAGTAGGACATTTCCCACTTACAAAGCATTCCAGTTGAACTTTAAGAAAAAACTCAGTACACACTTCATTCACATTGGTTTTCTTTTAGATAGTAAAAGCATGACTTCATGTCTATTAAATGTAAAAATAAGTAAAAAATTTGCCTTCATTGAAAAAAACGCCCCGACTGAAATAGAACATATTCTGCATGTATGAATTTTGCAGTTTGCATAACTGTTGTTATCGTAACAATGACAATAAAGCTTCTATCTATCAATCTATGTATCATTGTCCACTTTTTACATGCTTTTACATTTTTTACCCGACAAAAGGTGGATAACATTGCTGCAACTCATATCAGTTAAATTATTATACATTGCACCAGTTGCCGACGTCACCTAATCTGATAGCTTCGCTGTATTGTGTGAAATCCACATTTGTGAATATAATTAAGTGCTTGTATTAGATCGGTAACAGATGGAGAATGTGAGATGTGGGTAAAAGCCTCCTTTTGCTGTGTTCTATGAGTGCCTGATGATTAGAAGCGGTGAAGATAAGGAAGAAGATAACATGATTGATCCATTTGCACAGCCTGGTAAGGGCATCAAGATGTCCTCAGTGTTGGTCCTTGCTGGAAGGATTCAACGCACACACGCATGCAACAAACCCACTCACCCACGCAACTCACACACACACACACACACACACACACACACACACACGCACACACGCACGCACACACACACACACACACACACACACACTTGTACTTATATAATTGTGAGGACATCCATAGACATAATGCATTTCCTAGCCCCTTCACCTAACATCAACCATCAAAAATGATTGCCTACCCCTCTATTCCTTACCCTCTAACCTCAACCATAACCCAATTCAAACCTACACTCTAAAACCAAGTCTTGACCCTCAAAAAGAGGTCTTGAGTTGTGAGGACCGGCCAAAATGTCCTCACTTCACAAAAATCTCCTCAATCTGTTGGTTAAAGACGTATTTTGGTTTTCACAATGTAGTATGTACAAGTACATACACACACACACGCACGCACGCACGCACGCACGCACACACACACACACACACACACACACACACACACACACACACAACCATGAGAGGCATTTAAGAATTTCTAAAATCTTTTTTTATTTTCCAAAAATCCATCAGGTACAAGCTCTCTTCGTGTCATGTCCCGCTTGTCGTCGCCGTGACGACGGGCCAAGCGATACCCTGAACGTGGATGGATTGGTCGCAACCCAGTCACCCCTGAGAAGGCCTTGGACACTTTTGGATCTTTTTTCCCCCCTTTAAAAAAGGCCTTGTACTGTACTTAAAAAAAAGTAAATAATAAACAATAACATGATCTAGTCTTCTTCTATGGTACACATAACAATATTAACTCTGATAAAAGCTCTATACGTCCTCTATGGGGTTTGTTCTTACACCGAACCTCCACAAGACAGAGTGAGGCCGGCTGCTTTTGTTACGGAGAGTTGGGAGATGGCAGAGACTGGCTTTGTCACAACAGATGACACACACACGCATTCGCACACACACAAACACACACACACACACACAACTATACATATTGCACAATGAGAGAAAAATGCATAGGATGTGCTCCAGTCCATCACCGAGAGGAGTCGCCGCTGCCCCGTGATTGATGGACAGTCGTGCATGGCATGAGGAAAATGCTCGCTATTGCTTTTGAATGTCAACCTTTTGATCACCTGATTTTTTGGGGGTGTGCACGAAGCAGTTTTAAGGTGCTTTTTATGTGGTTGCCATGGTTAAAGTGTGCTTTTTTTTTTGTTCCCTCCTGCACGCCATGCAGCAGCTGTCGATCAATTCCTCCTCCTCCTCCTCCTCCTCTTCCTCCTCCTCTTCCTCCTCCTCCTCGTCGGTGGTCTGTTTGTCAGCGTAAGTGTTCCGGCGTTTCGGATGATGCCCAAGTGGGCACGAGGGGATCACCATGTGGACCCATGAATGTATTGGTAAGATGTTTTTTTAATTTTTTTTTTTTTAAAAAGGGCATCAGGTGAAGCAGGGCTTTTCAAAGTGTGGGAAAGTGAGCCTCCGCAAGAAAAAAAAAAAACACCGGCTGACTTCAGAGCTAAAAATCAAGCTATTTTGCCAAAGTAGCGGAGTGAGCTTAGCACAAAAAAGTGCTTTGCCTCACAAATATGTTTTGCTGATGTAACTGTAGCTCAAGTTAGCTTAGCATTAAAAAAGGAAAGGTTTTGACTTATTGTTTTCCAAGTTCCCACACCTCCTCCTTTGAAATCCTGGCTCACAAATACTTTTGTGTGTAGTCTCCCCAAAAAATTCTTAATTTGCAAATCGGCGTTCCAGAAAGTAAAGCCCCTACCACAGTTTGGCTTTAGCCACAGGTGCTTCTACTCAACCCGCTCCTAGGGAGCATATTTAGCTGCTGGTTGTGTAGAAGCACCTGTGGCTAACCTTTAATTCATATTAGCTCAGGGGCCACATGGAGAAAAATATATTACCAAGTGGGCCGGACCGGTAAAATCATGGTTTATAACTTAAAAGCCATTGGCGTCAGTTATACACACATTTTGCTATTTGCAGGCCAGCCTTAAATAGCATGGCTCAACTGTTAATATATTGTTCCAAAACATAAATGCAAATGGAACACGGCAACACTTTGCCCGTATGAGTTCCGGGCGTGCAATATCTATCTGTTTTGCATATGTATGTTGTTCCCACAATGCATTGTGTGGTGCAGTTAATGAAGTAATTGGATGTTAATCCATGTCATATGTGTTTGAGTTATCAGTAGCTGAATGTGTGTTGTATTCCCTGGGCGTTATTATAGTTTGATTAAATTTTTGCCAAAATCTGGCATTTCCTTTGAAGTGTGATAACTTAGTCATTTATGAATATTTTCTTCACTTTCAACCACTCAAAATGTTCACTGGCATCAGACCTATCTATACATATATAGTTTTAAAAAAATGTTTTTTTTAATGCCCTCTATGGACAATAATATCAGTATTATGCTAACAGCAAAGTTAACTATGCTGTATATATATATATATATATATATATGTAAAATAAAGGTCTAATTTGAATATTTCATATGACATATTTAGAGGCTTGAATAAGTCATAACAATAGATTTTTTTTATGCATGTCCAGTTTTTCACAATGGCATTTTTCTGAATAGCACAAAACTCTTGTAATTTTGCCCAAATCAGGCATTTCCTTTGAAGTGAGACAACTTATGAATATTTTTTTCACTTTCAACCGCTCAAAATGTTCAGTGGCATCAGACCTATCTATACATATATAGTTTTTATTTTATTTTATTTTTTTAATGCCCCCTATGGACAATAATAGCAGTATTATGCTAATAGCAAGACTAACTATGCTGTATATATATATATATATAATAAAAGACTAATTTGAATATTTCATACAACATAGTTAGAGGCTCAAACAAGGTCATAAGTCATAACAATAGAATTGTTTTATGCATGCCCAGTTTTTACACAATGGCATTTTTCAAAACTCTTGTAATTTTGCCAAAATCAGGCATTTCCTTTGAAGTGAGATAACTTAGTCATTTCTGAATTTTTTTTTTCACTTTCAACCGCTCAAAATGTTCAGTGGCATCAGACCTATCTATACATATATAGTTTTTAATTTTTTATTTTTTTTTAATGCCCCCTATGGACAATAATAGCGGTATTATGCTAATAGCAAGACTAACTATGCTGCATATATATATATAAAATAAAAGACTAATTTGAATATTTCATATGACATATTGAGAGGCTTGAATGAGTCCATAAGTCATAACAATAGAATTTTTTCTGCATGCCCAGTTTTCACACAATGGCAGTTTTCCGAATAGCACAAAACTCTTGTAATTTTGCCAAAATCAGGCATTTCCTTTGAAGTGAGATAACTTAGTCATTTATGAATATTTTTTTCACTTTCAACCGCTCAAAATGTTCAGTGGCATCAGACCTATCTACACATATATAGTTTATATATATATATATATATATATTTTAATGCCCCTTATGGACAATAATAGCGGTATTATGCTAATAGCAAGACTAACTATGCTGTATATATATATATAAAATAAAAAAATCATTTGAATATTTCATATGACATAGTTAGAGGCTCAAACAAGTCCATAAGTCATAACAATATAATTTTTTTATGCATGCATTTTGTATTCATTTATTAGCCTTTGGCGCCACCTAGTGGATTTTTGTGTTAACACTCTCAACACACAAATTCCTCTATTTTCATGTTTATGACTCGTCAAAGAAGCGATTGCATCAGTAATCACGGAAAATGCATTATAACACATCAGGTTTACAGCATATCAAAAACTGTGATTTATAATGGGAGTCAATGAGCCAAAATCGGGCATTATTACAACAATTTCGTGTGAATCTGTCCCTCCTGTTTGGTAATAATTATAAATTACAGCATGGCGCCAATTTGAACTACTACATTTTTAAACAATCCTGGTAAAATGTCAGGTCCCTAGTGTATTTTTTTCAAATGCTTTTCTTTGATGAAAAACAGAAAAACATAAAAAAGCCAGAAAATGGACAAATAACGCCCAAGGGTTAAGCACGTTTATGTTTGATTTATGATGGTCTATGTTTTTATTTATTTCAACAAACCATTACTTTAGGTTGTGTAAAAAAAAATGACCAGGTCAATTCCATGTACAAGTTGCATTGCTCATTTGAGGATTGTTAAATTATGAATTTATATGTTTTGAATTTGGCTGTCTGATTTATTGGGCCGACATTGCTCTTTTTTTTTTTTTTACTTTAAAAGATCATCTCATAGGCCAGATTAAACCCCTTTGCGGGCCGGATTGGGCATACGATTGACACCCTCTGAGCTAAAGCCAAACTGTGGTGGGGTTTTTACTTTCTGGACCTGGATTTCCCAGTCATCTCTAGGCAGATGGTTTTTTTTTTTTTGATCCTGTAAAACGCAACATTTCGCTCTTGTTGTGCTCCCAGTCTCACATAAAAGTAGTGTTTTGGCACTACCTTGGAGCCAAAGAACTAGATCCTGTTAGACAGGATAGCGCCCTGACTAATAGCAGTAGATTACTTTTTTAGTTTTTAGCTTAGCTGAAGTTATCTTAGCACATTTAAAATAAATCCATCTTATTTCTTTATTTTACTCGAGCTGCTTAACTGCACAAATACTTTTGTAAACAAGTTAAAGTTGATTTTAGTAAAAAAGTTTTTATTTTTCCAGTTTTCTTCAAGCTACTTAATGTTCTCTTTCGTAAAACCTTTAGTAGCTTTAGATGAAGTTAGTGTATCACATTTAAAATGTATTTTTTTTTTAAATAAATTATTCTCAAGCTATCACACCTCCCTCATAGATACGTTTTCCCATGTATTTGTGGCTAAAGTTAGCTACACTGAAGTTAGCTTAGCACGTTTGAAAGACATCAATGCTATTGCTGAAGTCCTCTACCTCCGATACTTTTATCTGTGTAGTTCAAACTACTGAATTCACTGCATATGAAAAATATATAAAAAATAGTTTTAGCTAATGCGATTTTAGCACACTTAAAAAAGAAAACATGTTTTCATTCCTTTCAAGCTGCGACTCCACCTACTTTGAATTCTTGTGACTCACAGTGTTTATGGTGTAGCTGAAGTTAGCTTAGCACAAAACCCCCCCAACACATTTTAGGTCTTTATTTTTCTCAAGCTGCGTCACCTCCTAGTTCTCACCTTTCAAATACTTTTTGTCCATATTGAATCTACATTTTCTTTGTATTTGTCAAGCTGCTGAGGTTCTCTGTCTCACACTTTGAAAAGCACTCAGGTAAAGGGAGCTTATCTTAAACGTACAACTAGACTTGTCTAATAAACGACACGGTAACAGCCATAAAGCCCCCCTATCTCCCTCACCCCATTAAATGGCTATCTATGCGGTCCCCGCTCCCTCACTGGTGACCACCGGAACAGAAAGAAGGCATGATGGGGTTGGGGGGGGCACTCTCCCTAAGACAGGCTGACTCCATAGTTTGGTCACACAGAGAGGGGGGACACCAACGGGGACACCAAAGGGAGCATTAGTAGGGGGAGAAGATGATGGGCGCGTGCGCGGGCCGCAGAGGGCCTGGCGCGGGCCGGAAAAGCGCCGGCCCCAGGAAGGGCGTCTGTATGAAGGCGGCGGCGGAGGCGGCGCCCATCGGGTGGCGCAGTGCCAGCGGGTTGCCGGCAACCGTGCACAGGGTGGGCGGCGTGAGGTGGCTGGGCAGGAAGCCCGCCGTCAAGCGCTTGGTCAGCTGCTTCTGCAAGGCCAGTTTGGTCTGGAGAAGACACAAGAGCAACACACAGAGGACATGTTTTACTCAGTAAACATGTGGCCCTCACTCAACCGATCACCAACCAACTAGCACTAGGGACATACGGAAACAAATCATTGCACTATGAAATTAAAGTCAAATATATAGCTATATTAGGGCCTGACCAGTATGGATTTTTTTTAGGCAGATGCGGATTTGGCTGATTAATTAAAAAAAATGATATGTACATTTTTTGGGGGTCCTTTAACTATTGCAACAATATAGATATAAATTATAGTGCAATTATATTGGAATTTTAAAACAGAAATAAAAACTAGTCGCAACTCATCACCCTTCCCCCCCTATTTTTTCAATTATGCACGTAATTAACTGATTAGAAAAGAGGAGGATAAGCGTGTGCAGTGGATTCAAAAAATTTACATCCTCATAACATTAAATGTTGAAAGAATTAACATGTAACAGGTGCTCTTCATATTTGGCGGGCAAAAAAAAATGTTGATTAAAAAAGCATTTTTAATTATTCTAAGATGTGAAATTCTGATTAAAACATAAAATTGCTTGACAGCTCTAATATTTATATAAAAAATTTTTTTCAAGAGAAAAAAATAGTGCATGTATATTTTTCCAGAAAATATTTTTGATGGAAAAAGCAGAGGCAATTAAAAAATGTTTCATATTTAATGTTGAGGTATAAAGTTGCATATTTTGCCTATACCACTTTGACAATTTTATTTTGCTTGTGCAATTATGATTGTTTTGTTCTTTTTTGTGTCCCTAATACTCCTTAGTGCTGACCAGACAAAGATATGTGTTAATGTAATGCATCAAGAAACATAATCTGAGCACTCAATGCATTTACTTTCATCATCAGAGAAACTTAACGGTGAAACATACACTCACATATCGTATGTATGTTCTCATTCTGTAAAAAACATGAATGGCCCCTTCAAATCAATGCTGTCATTGTTGAAGGCACAAAGGTGTCATTTAATGGATCACATGGTTTGTTTCCATGATATCGTTTTTAGCTCCAAATGCATAAAAACTGAGTCATTTTGGCTGTTTGTTTCTATGACGACAACATTTCTAAGCCTGCCAAGGTAATAGCAAACAATCAAAACAACACGTCTTACCTTTGCACTTGGCATAGATAAATGTGCAAATGTTAAAATGTTCCATAAGTTCATCCTGATCTCACATCTCTATTATAGACTTGTATTGTTTTGTACATTATTCAAAACAAATGCAGCCGTCGTGTGCAAAGCCATGTGAAATTTCAGATAATCTTGTGATGCTTTAGATGAGTGGGCAGGAATGTCCAAAATCTTGCATGCTGCATCATGTATGGATTTCAAACTTAAAACAATATATATTTTATTTTTGAATGTTTTAAAATTATTTTTGTTAAAAAAATTTCAAACAACAACAAAGACACTTGCTGCATCCCCTTTTCCATATGCAGCCTTTGTTCCAGGCCCCCAACCAAAAACAGCAAAAAAAAAAATTGTAATGAAAAATAACATGGAAATTATTGAGTAAAAAACATAAAGTAATATCATAATAAAATAAAATGTTAACTATTAAACAGTTTTTGCAACATGTTTTACTTTAATTAGGTGGACAATAAGCTACTTCTTCTTGACCACCAGGGGGCAGTAAAGTCTGTTCATACATACAATACATGTGTCCATGTGGATTTGATGATAAAACACAAAGAAGAGAAGAGGTTGCATTTACTATGAACTGCAGTAATATTAATACTTTTTTTCCACAGAGCATAAACATACAACATAGTAGTCATTTAAAGGTTTACAATTACTGTGTTAGCGATGGTAATTTCGTTAGCCCGTCTTAGGCGTTTTGCCTGTTATTATTATGCTAGCATGCTTTCATAGTTTGGTTAAATATGTGACGTGACGTGACGTGTCTTGGTTTTGTGTTGAGCTTTACAATTAACTTCAACTGGGAATGACAACAAACAGCTTGAACCAGCTGGTAATCTTTTTTCAATAAAACATAAAATGGTTCACAATAAAAATCAAAACAAAAAGACACATAGTTTAACAGCACATTGATGAAATATGCTTAAGTTTAATAGCAAATCTGCCCGTTGCCTGCACACTTAATAAATGTTTCCTGCCAGATTATTTTCTAGTTCCTTAGATTTTGCATGTAAGAACTGTATCAAATTTGTCGACCATGCATCACAAAGCACAGTGAGCGTGTTCTTATCCTGAACAGATCCCAAGGGAGCCCCCCGGCCCACTGACCTGCGAGGAGAGCGAGGTGAGGCTGTACTGGCCCAAAGCTTTCTTCATGGCCGACATAGCCGCGCCTGCACAGCTGCTCCATCGCATGCTCTGTGGGGGCACTCGGGTAAGTACATGGGCTTGTAATACTTGCTATACAACCACAGGCTGGGACTAAACCACCTACCGTTGCTTCTCTTTCGACTACTGATACGCTTACTTAATTACATTGATTCAACACATTGAACACATTCTTCCTTCCTTCATTTCATACATACTTCCTCCCCCTCCCTTTATTCATTCCTCCATTCAGACCATTCTTTTCATTAAACATTCCCTCCTTGTTTATTCATTTCAAACCTTCCTTGTTTCCTGCTTTGCTTCCATCCCTCTCATCCTTCCTTCTTTCCATACACAGATACATCCTACGTTCCAGCTGTCCTTCCTCCCCTTCCTCCTTTCAGGCCATCCTTATTTTCACACACCCTTCCTCAATTCCATTTTCTTTCCTTGCTCCTTTCAAACATCCTTATTTCTTTCCTTCATTTTTGCTTTCCGTCCTTCCTTTCCATTTGACTTCCTCCCCTTCTTCCATGAATCCATCCGCTCTAACTCCTGTCTTTCATCATTTCTTACCTCTATTTCTTCCTCACCTTCTTCCTTTCAGACAACATTCCGTCCTTCCTTCCTTCTTATTTTTGTAAAATCTTACAGGTAAATTTAAGTAACATTTTCTTGTTCTGTTGGCAGATAATCTTGCTTATTTGAAGTAATAATTTTCTTATTTTACTATATTTTTTTCTTAAAATTTCTACAGTCCTTTTTGCAGTGTTTCATACCATCACCCCCTGCTCCCTTCCTCTCATTCTTATTACCTCCATTCCTTCCTACCCTTCCTCCTTTACTTTTTGCCTTCCATCCGTCCATATATTCTGCTATTCCTACCTTGTATCCTTTTGTTATTTCTGTTCAGCTCTTCTATACATCATTGTTTTTTTCCTTTTTCCAGCCGTTTCTTCCTTCTTTCTTTTCATGCCATCTTTGTTTCCTTATATCCTTCCTTCCTTTCATACATCCTTGCTTCCTTCCATCCTTCCTTTTTAAAAAAATACATCCTTACTTTATTTACTTTATTCCATATCCTTCATATTATAACAACTTTCCTTTCCTACACTTCAACCCTTCCTTAATACTGCCTTTCCTCCATTGCTTCCTTCCCTAAAAAATGTCATTTAAAAAGTGCATACCTACTTTTGTGACATGCACGCACACATACACACACACCCTCACACAGAGACTGCGGTGCTCACCGCTAAGCTGGTTTGCTGACTCTTGCTGTGTGGGGTAAATTTGGGCTTGGGAGGTTTTCCAGCCATTCGATCCTTGTGCCGTCTGCTGTTCATGTGCTGAAAAAAACAAAAAAAAAAAAACACCATAAGCATCATCAGCATCTGTTCCCTGAACAGAGTCATCTTCAGCATCTTCATCTTGTGTACAAACAATGCAGAGCGTCAACTTAAGCGTATACAAATCACTTCACTTTCTACCTGACTAACTTTCCCTCCTCTCCAGGGACGAACGCGTCTGTGTAATCGCGGTGGAAATGGGAGAATATAATCACAATAACCAAACTGTGACTCAGCAATTCTCTATTCTAAGAAAACATCTGATGAAGGAGGAATATATAAATGCATATACAGTATGTCATTATAGGAAAAAATACAGTTAAAGGCTTCAGGAAGCCAAATGTAAGAATTTTTAAGAATATTGTACTATCATCAAATTTAACACCTCCTGTTCACCCCTAGGCGGTATTGTGACCCGTTTTGGGCTTTTTGATGGTTCTGACCAAGCCATTTTAAAATAAAATATTTCCCACGTGTTAAACACAACCATTGCGGGTCATATGGTCTAATAAGACAGGATTTGGGTTTCAAGCAATTGCTAGGCTTTAAAGTTAGCAGTAGGACTTCAAACCTGGGCTAGGGCCTCTCAAATTACGGTTCAAGGCACTTTAGGAGTTCAAATTTTGGTTTCAAACCAGGGTTAGGCTTTCATAGTAGGACTTCAAGTCAGAGTTAATGTTTCTAGGCAGGGTTTTCAAATTAGGGTTTCAAGCTTGGTTCAGGGTTTTGTATAGGTTTCAAGCAGAAGTTAGGGTTTCAAAATACAGCTTCCAACTATAGTTAGGGTTTTGAATTTGTGTTTCAATTAAGGGTTACAGGACTGGAAGCAAGAAACATCCTGAGTTTCTTTCAAAAGTGTTTGTGGCCTGTGTCATTCTACTCAATATTATTTGACAATATTGCATAACAGTATACAGTACTCTATTGACATTTTTAGGACTTTTTCGTGGTAATACACTCAACAAAAATATAAACGCAACACTTGTTTTGCTCCCATTTTTTATTAGATGAACTCAAAGATCTAAAACTTCTTCCACATGCACAATATCACCATTTCTCTCAAATTTCCCCAGTCAACCCCTGTGTTGCGTTTATATTTTTGTTGAGTATATTTTCAATGTACTATTTTGTATTAAACACATCCTCCCTTCCAAGCACAACTCAATGATTGTGTTGGCATAAGAATTGAAGAAGCGACATTTCCAGCATGCTTGCATTAAATGAGAAGGCGCGAGTGTGGCGGAATGATGCTCACACGCTCCGTGCTCGCATCATTTGTGCACGCAATGGCAGCGCCGTACCTTAAATGAAGATGCCGGCTGGTCCCATTTAGTCAAAATGTACTTTAGATGTGAATTACGTCACACGTGTGCTGCCTTCTGCAACACGTGTGTATCAGCGTGTCACATGGGAAATCATTGCTACAAATTGTTTTATACACTAATAGTACACAAAGTTGTGTTTTCATTATTTTGCCTAAAGCATCATCATCCTGGTCATCATTAAGATGATAACGAGTGCAGAGGTGAGCTAATTATAGGCTATTGTTTGTACAGAAGCTGACACATCTGCTGAAGTCCTTTATTTCCATGTTTAGCGTTTCAAATTAGGCTTTCAAACAAGATTTCGCGTTTAAATTTAAGCTTCAAACCAGGGTAAGAGTTTCAAATTAGAGCGCAGCCAGGTTGAGGGTTAAAGTTTCAAGCCTGTGTTAAAGTTACAAGCAAGGTTTCGAAGTAGTTTTGTCATGTCTGGGTAGAGCTGGCTTTGGTTGAGGGTCCCGATTGGTCCTGAGTGGATGCCTGCCCTTCCGCAGGCTGACCAATCCGGGCCCTCAGCCACTTGTGCCTGGCCTCAGGTGTGACTAATCCCCTAATTTGTGTGGGTGCATTTAATTCCCGGGTGGTGATCAGTCCCTGGTGGGATCATTGCCGATTGTCACGGTCACCCCCGGAGTTTGTTATGTCGGTTTTTGATTTTGAGTTATGCAATAAAAGACAACAATCTAACCCGCACTCCTGCCGTGGTTCTCCTGCCTGCCTGCACTTTGGGTCCTCTGCGCCACACATCGACAGTCACCACGCCGTTCCGTGGACGCACCGTGACAGAATGATCCCACCAGGGACTGATCACCACCCGGGAATTAAATGCACCCACACAAATTGGGGGATTAGTCACACCTGAGGCCAGGCACAAGTGGCTGAGGGCCCGGATTGGTCAGCCTGCGGAAGGGCAGGCATCCACTCAGGACCAATCGGGACCCTCAACCAAAGCCAGCTCTACCCAGACATGACAAGTTTCACTTTTAAACTTCTGTTGGTATTCAGTAGTAGTACAGCAACACAATGTATTTTTTTTTAGCTTCCAGTATGTGGCCAAGTGACGACATTTATCAATATCCCGCTTTAAAAACACTCATGTTGGACATTTTCACAGCGCGCTACATTAATCTAAACCAGACTAGTACATTTATGTCTCACCTGGCTAAGTTGCGTCTCTGAGTTGACAAAAATCTCGCACACTTCGCACTGGAAGCTCTTGTTGGACACGCCCACGCTACCTTTGCTAGCCAGCCTCTTGCTTTTATAGTTGGCGCGAGCCGCCGCCATCTTGCCGCGGCGGCGCGGCATCACGCTTTGACCCTCCAGCATCAGCTTGTGCTTCGTACCTGATGGGCACAATATAATGTACACAATCAGATGGACGCATCCAGATGAGATGGACACAAACAGACGGATCAAACAAGAGAGTCACAATCAAAGGACACCAGACAGCTTGAGTGACATTCATGGTAAAGCAAAGTTCATTATCACCATTTCAAGTCCATACCGCTATTGTGGGCTTCCAGTTGGGAGGTGGAGTTCATCGTCACTTTGCAGACGGGACAGTGGAGGTGTGCTTTGCTCTTCTTGCCATTCTCATCCACCTGTGCCTCCCCGTCGGCGCCGGATGTGTCCGCCGGACCGCTCAAGCCCTCAGCCTCCACAGCATCGGTGGCATCCATTGCATCCGGGCCACCGGAGTCAGAAGCCGTCTCGGACAGCCGTAAGGATGGCGAGATCTGCACAGGGGAGAGCGCCGCCAGCTCACCGGCCGACACGTCCGACACCGGCGTCAGCATGGCTGAGCTCCTGGGACTCTCCTCCATTTTGACGTCCAGGGAGGATGCTTCCAGGTCCGATTGAATACCTGGAGGATCATACAAAGAAGCGGAACATTCGTACTGACTTAACACAAGACTTGAAAGAGTTTAGACTGTGCCAACAAGACTTTGACGAGCATAAATTGAGTCAAGGCCAAGATTTTGATGGGTTAAGACCAAGTCAAGACTCTGTCAAGACTTGGATGAGTGGAGAGCAAGTTAAGAACAAGACTTGGATGTCTTAAGACAGAGTCATGGCAAAGATTTGGATAGGTTGATGCTGAATGAAGACCAAAACTTGGATGGGTGGAGACCAATATTTTGATGTGTTGAGACTGAATCAAAATAGTTTGAGAGAGTCAAGACTGAGACTTCGACAAGTTCAGACAAGGTAAAGACCAAGACTTCTACACGAAATGATGAAGAAATCTAATCACTTGCGCTTTAGCATCCTTAATATTTAGTGCCAACTAGAAAAAAAAATCTCTAGATCAAATTCATCTTTGAAGTACCACTGGAAAAGGCAAAACTACCTAAAATGATTACTTGAACCAAAAGTGGCAGACTTCAAGTGTCTTTTCAGGCATGGCTCTTTGAAACTTTTTTTTGCTGGTTTACTCATGATAAGCATGCCTACCAAATTGCTAAGTTGCAAAAAATTGCAAATTCCAAGTTGCTAAGTCAAACTGGCCTTGGTGCTGAATATTTAAACTTAATTTGAGTTTCCTGTTTAGTGGGAGTCATCAAGCTTGGTGCTATGATGTAACAGGGGTTGGGGGAATCATAATTGAGCATTCCGTTCAGTATAAGTTTTTCAAATTTGAGAATTGGAAAGCACCTGTAGACAAGCTTGCTTTTGAAGGAAATGAAAATGGGCAACAGGGCTCTAAAATGGCCATGTCAAACTAAAATGGAAGACTTCCTGTATATTTTTGGGCATGGCTTCTTGAGACTTTTTAGTAGCTTAACTCGTGATTGATATGCCTACCAAAGTTCAGATAGCTTCATGAAACTGGCTCCAGGGGCCAAATGTTCGAGAGTCCTATAATGTCTATAATCTTGTAGTCCAAGCTGTGTCCATATAAACAAACGTATTAGCTGCAAACCTGGCTGTTATGTCACTGGATTTCCATTACACATATCTCCTATAACCCCCAGGGGCACACTTCACCCAGGACGTGAGTCTGTTGAATACCTCCATTTCATTTGTCGCTCTTCCTCCTTTCTCACCATTGATTTTCCCTTCTCTAACCCTGAGTAAATTCATCACTGGAGATAAGCAGTATAACTGGCACAGAAAATGAACCTGTACCACAGCGTAATGAGAGTTGTCCCCCCCGGGAGGACTGAAGCTTCTCTATGGGATTGCAACTAGAGAAGCCTCCTGAGCAGTAGTAATAGCGATCCATGGATTAAGCAAGCAGGCCTCTTGAGTGCTTAAAGAACTCAATTTTGAAGATAAACTGCAAAGTTTCAGGTGTTGGATACAAGTGAAAATACACTTCTGAGTTGTGCAAATCCCCAGACAATCGTACTAAAACCAAGCTGAAAACCTCCCCCAAGGCCTACAGAAGGGCTACAGAGAAAATTTGAAACAAATCCGGAATAGAGAGGGACGTTTGACTGCATTTCCTCGAATGACTAATGCACAAGCATTATCCTTGGTCATCTTAATGTGCTGTGTCAAAAAGTGGTAACCTCTGGATTAGTTACTTTACCATCATTCACAATTTTTCACATTGTCAGCTCAAATAAATTGGAGTGGAACTGTAGCACTTAGTACACATTATTCGAAACCAAGTCAAGAATGAGACTTCAATAAATTGAGACTGAACCAAGATCAAGATGTCAATGAACTGAAACTGAGTCATGACCAAGACCTTGATGGGTTGAGACCAATGTCAAGACCTACTTTGATGGGTTGAGACTGATTCCTGACCAATATTAGGAACGTTTGAGACCAAGTCAATGGGTTGACCCTAAATCAAGACAAAGACCAAGTTAAAGGTTAGTGTGATACACTGTTAGAAATCTACACCACACTGTAAAAAATTGACTGTAGAATTTATTTATATTTATTATTAATATATATATATATATATATATATATATATATATATATATATATATATATATATATATATATATACTTATATATATTATATACAGGCTTGGGGAGTAACAGAATACATGTACCATTGTTACGTAATCAGGTTGCATAAAAAAATTAACTGTATTCCATTACAGTTACAGGAAAAAACAGTTCACAGGTACATTTATTAAAAATGGGGATTACTTCGAGGGATTACAATTTCTACGATGAGAAAGTGCGAAAGAGGGCGAGAGAGAGAGAGAGAAGGACAGAGCGAGAGAGAGCCCGTTGAGACCGTTGCTACATGTCGGGGAGGTGGGAACAAACAAACTGACCAGTTGTGTTCTCCACACGCGGGCAGTTTGAAAAAGCTTCACGGACGGGAGGATAAAATGGCGTCCCGTATTCACTGGAACTTACTCGGAGCGAAAGTTTGAGTTGAGAGTCCCGCGGCATGCTGTGCGCTGTAGCTTCTTGCTAGCTAGCCTTTAGCCTACAACCATAATGTGAGTTACACCTTCCAAACAAATTTTCCTTCCACCAATTCACTATTTAAACATCATACACAACATATACACGGCTAAATTTGTGACTGGGATAAAAGTTTATTTTGCAGTTGTCTATCTATCTATCTATCTATCTATCTATCTGTGAGGTGTGGTTGCTTTCAGTGACAGTTCTAAAATAGCATATGGCCTTCAATCAATCAATCAATCAATCATTAGCCTACATGCTTTTTAATTACACAAGGATTTTTGCTATTTGTAGGCTGCCTGGGTCTCTATCACCCGCAAATAGCAGGGGCACATTGTATAGAATATATATTGTCCATCCATCCATCCATTTTCTTGACCGCTTTTCCTCACAAGGGTCGCGGGAGTGCTGGAGCCTATCCCAGCTGGCTTCGGCAGTAGGCAGGGTACACCCTGAACTGGTTGCCAGCCAATCACAGGGCACACAGAGACAAACAACCATACTCACAATCACACCTATGGACAATTTTGGAGTGTTCGATTAACCTGCCATGCATGTCTTTGGAATGTGGGAGGAAACCGGAGTACCCGGTGAAAACCCACGCAAGCACGGGGAGAACATGCAAACTCCAGCCAGGAAGGCCGAAGCCCGGACTCGATCTCACGTCCTCAGCACTGGGAGGCGGACGTGCTAACCAGTCAGCCACCGTGCTGCCAGAATATATATTGTGATGATATTTATTTTTATTTTGTCTTCATGAGCATACTCAATATTGGAGTAATCCAAAAGTAATCCAGTTACATTACTTTAACATTATGGTACTTGGATTACTTGGAACAAATTTTTTTAGCAGGTAACTGAAATGGATTACATTTTAAAAGTAACCCTACCAAGCCTGATTATATACATTTAGTTTATTTAAATACATAATACAGTATGTCGTTGTAAAATCCATCCATCCATTTTATTAACCGTTTATTCCTCAAAAGGGTCGGCGGGTTACACCCTGAATGGGCTGCCATCCAATTGCAGGGCACACAGAGACAAACAACCATCCACACTCACAATCACACCTAGGGACAATTTAGAGTGCTCAATTAATGTATGTCTTTGGAATGTGTGAGGAGACGGTAGCACCCGGAGAAAATCCACACAGGCACTCAATGGGCACAGGCAGGCAATTCTTCATCATATATTGAGTAATGTATGTTCTATGGATGATTTTATATTGGATAAGTTGTAAATTTGTGTGTTTTTGTCATTTTAAATGCATTTTCACAAACTTGAATCCAAAAGTCAGATTCCGGAGCTATAGACAAGTCTGTCTCCCATTTTAAGATGGGTAAAGACATTTTATCCGTATATGAAAGTAACTTATATATTTTTGAAAGTTTTTTTGTTGTTGTCGGAGAAAGCTTGGTAATATCTTTAGCTAAACCAGGCGGTTGGAGCGTACCCTGAAGTGTTGGGATTTGTTTCTTTATCATATTTTTAACTTGCAGATAATGTAAAAAATTTCCGTTTGTTATTTTGTATTTTTGGAGCAAGAATGTATATGATATAAACATATTATCTGAGAAGAGATGGTGGAGATGTGTAATTCCTTTCTGCTCCCACACACCTAAATAAAACGATTGCTTGTTAAGTTGAAAGTCGGGGTTATGCCATAGAGGAGAAAGCCCACAGGGCTCCACTTGGGCTTTTGTAATTTCTAATGCCTTCCACCAAGCAGTCAGGGTGGCGGAAATCATTGGGTTTTTAAAACAATTATGTCGCTTAATTGATGTTGTAATAAAGAGTAAATCTAGAAGTCTGAGGTTATTACAATCCTTCTGTTCTAGTTCCAGCCAACAGTTAGTATCTCTGTTGGGTTGTGCCCATAGAATGATATATTGTAGCTGGTTAGCTATATAGTAGTACATAAAGTTTGGTGCCTCTAGACCACCTTTGGATTTACTTTTCTGAAGAGTAGATAGACTAATCTTTGCTTTTTTTTTATTCCAGTAAAATTTTGTAACGGCTGAGTCCAACAACTGGAACCAGTTAGCCGTAGGTTTAAATGGAATCATTGAGAAAAAATAGTTTATTTTAGGTAGAACTTTCATTTTAACGGTGGCTATTCGTCCTATTAAAGAAATAGGAAGATTATTCCAGCGTTCCAAGTCACTATGAATGTTATCCAGAAGTGGAGAAAAGTTTAAATGAATTAAATCAGTTAATTTAGGTGAGATTTTTATGCCTAAGTATTTTAAATTACCTACAGGAAATGAGTAGTGTGCGTCCTGGCTTGCAGGGTTCCATGAATTTTCTGTAATAGGTAGAAGTGTTGATTTTGTCCAGTTAATAGAATAATCTGACAACTGTGAGAATTTAGTTATTAAGTTAAATACTTCCCCTAACGAAATCGCCGGGTTAATCCACATATATACATGCCAAAACATAGTTGCTGTAAAATATACAGTATAATTATACAGCAAATTACTGTACTTTGTTTTTACCCACAATGCACTTTGTTTCACCCATAATGCATTGCTGTATACGTTTAACTACTGTAAAATTGAAAATGTTGTATTTTTTTTTTACTGTAGATTTTACAGAAATGTGTTACAGTGCATGTCTGGGGTGGTTATGTGTAATCTCAAACAAACATTTTCTCATCAAAGCACTGCTGTGACTGCAGGTTTGGATTTGAGATTAAATCCCAAATCCACTATATCAGAGTCAGAGACAATGCCAAGAACCCCAAAATAGTATTTCCCAATCTTTACTGAGCAAAGGCAGACATTTGACAGAAACATCTCATGGCATACCACCAAAATGTCATAAAGAGTACGAGTACTGAAATAATGATGGCATTGTCTCAGTTCACTCACATATTTAAAACACTGTGTAAAATCTGGGCCTTATTCTGTTATATTAATGGCAAGAGGTGGATACACATCTTGACTGTGCCATCTTCCATCTTGTGGAAGAGCATTTCGTTGTTCTGCCTGTCACGAAACGTCACTGAAATAGATAGACGAACAGATATTTGCCATTAAATGATCATTTTCAGACAAAGTGCGTGAAATTAGATACTTTTTCATGACACCCCTGATAATATGTTTTAATGGCACCCTGATTGGGAATCATTGCCCCAAAAGACTGATCTTAAGTACTTCATCAGATGAAGGTGTGGTTTACCAACAAAAGCCTTTTCATGCAGTCTTGCCAAGTGTTAATAGCGGCATCATGTACGCTGATTCTGTGTTACGGAAGATGTCTTTTCAACTCAAATCTTAAGTCTCCTTAAGGATGCAGAACACTGTTTGAACTTGTTAGTCTCGTCACTGACTGATAAAGTTTCATATCAATCGATGGTGAAAGAAATGGTCAGCCGCAAGCGAAAAATCCGTGGGAAGTGTTGGTGCTGCTAAATAAACAGAATCTTTTATGAGTGCCAGCGCATCCCAGGGCTCGGCGATGGGTCGCAGACACGGCGGCCAGATTGGCAAACTGTCAGCGTGAAGAGCAGACGATTGGCAAGCGCTCGCGGGGCCTCGCAGGAGTGCAACCACTCGCCGCACGTTCATGGATCTTCGGATCAATGTTGTGTTTCCTTTTTTTTTCTCTAAAGCAACTAAAAAATGAATCCATGCTTGAACAGTTCAATTAAAAGGCACACTGTTTTACAGTGAAAACAGTTAACGATCCGTGGAGGTGACAAGAAGCTTACGATGAAATCATCATTAGCGGACTTCCTGCCATGAGTCAATCAAAGACGACTGTGATTGATGCTTGTCATCATCAACGCGGGTTCGCCGTCTCCGCGGGGAACGCCTCCGTCCTGCCCTCCCCCGTCGTCACTCACTCGCCTGCCAACACTTTGTCGTTTTTGATGGCTCCTCTTAAATGGTGACATGAAGACTTGAATCATTTGAGCGCATGTCAGTCTCCATCTATAGATTTTAAACATTGACGACGGCTTCATTCGACCTGTGACTAGCAACATTGAGTCCGGACCCAGACTGAGTCAAGACTGCGATTTTGACCGGTAGATTGAGACCAATACTTGCATGGATCGAGATTGACAATTAGATGTTTTGTTTTGTTTTGTTTTACAGTATTACATAACCAACTATATAGCAATTCTGCCCCCAGGACTAATACCTAGCATCAAGTGACTTACATGATGACCATTCGGAAGAATCGGGCCATTTTATTGGTCAATGTTGCACGTGCTCACACAACAGTTTCAGATTACATTTTAATAATAAAATCTAAATGTAAAAAGTTAACATCCTAACCTAAAAACATATTTTTCCCCATTTTACATTTTTCCCCAAATTTTTTTAGGTAATAATATTATTTATATTATTATTATTATTATTATTATTATTATTATTTTACTTTTAATTAAACTTTGACAGTATAAATGTGTTCAAAACAATTTTGGCCAGATGTGCAATCTCTGCAATGCCTGGTTTTGGGACATTTTTTGGGACATCATCAGCTATTTTCCTTTGAAGTTGCTGACAGGCCAAATGAAAAGCAACAACACAGGAGAAGTTTTTTTCCTGCCAACATTAGGGATTTAACGACAAAGAGAAATTAAGTGATTTATGTGGACATGGCGTCCAAATGCGAAAAATCTCAGTCTGTCGGCAATTAGCAGGTAACGTCACTTGGATGATAAGGCCAGCCGATGACGTCTGTGATTTGGAGTTGTTTAGAGGAGCAGGTGCGTTATTGGCTTCTGGTGTTCATTACAGGCTGGCAGTGGCTCGCGCGGCCGCATTTCAATTTCACGTCGGGCCAATCATGCAATTATCGTCGTCATAAGAGCATAACAACCATCTTATCAACTTCCTCTCTGGCGCTTTGCTTCTCCATCAACTCCATCTTTTAATTCAGCCTCCATTTGTTTCTCCCAGTGCGCCCCAAATATTAACTTCAGAGTGTTATCTTGTCCACCTTGCCCTTCCTCAAGGAGACTTCTGCCTGCTCTTTTACCTTCACAACATTTCCTCTCTGATGTTTCCACTTGATCAGCGAGAACCAGTTATATCTTGAACCGAGCAACAGAGGGTGCAAATCGTTCAGGCCCGACTCGGACGCTACCTAGACCAGCACCTTATTTAGCTATAAAAAGAAAAACCGAAAACATCAGACAATGTTTTGATGAAATGTGAGGGAATTCAATTAAATACATTTTGGGAAGTTTGCGGTTTAGTGGCGCTAGGTCTGGGGCTTTTCTTAAGGTGGTGGTTGCTAGGCTGGCTAACGTTGACATTAGCTAGCTGTGTGGGCTAGCGAGTTGAGAAAAAACGAAAACGTTAGACAATGTTTTGATGAAATGTGAGGGAATTAAATTAAATACATTTTGGGAAGTTTGCGGTTTAGTGGCGCTAGGTCTGGGGCTTTTCTTAAGGTGGTGGTTGCTAGGCTGGCTAACGTTGACATTAGCTAGCTGTGTAGGCCAGCGAGTTGATTACTACTGAGCTGAATTGTAAACAAAACATAAGCAGTTGTCTTGCTAACAGTGTGTGTTATTGGTGCGTTGCGTTTGGAAATCGATGGGAGCGGAGGACACTTTGCCTCTCCGAACAGTCACACTCTCTCAGTGAAGTGCACAGACTTCAGAGCGTATTTCAGGATGACCCCCCCCCCCCCCTTTCCATTAAAATAAAATAACATGTAAGTAGTGCTGTCAGGTGATTTAAAAAAGTAATCTAATTAATTACATGATTTGTAATTAATTAATCAAATTCATCGATTCATATCAAGTCATATCTGCTAAAGGTCCTGAAATAAAGTACTGTATTAGAATTCTAGGATATTACGGAACAATATTTATTTACACAAGGCACATCTGCGTTCTTGTTAATAGTCCCATTTTTGTTCTTAATATAAATCAAAATTTCCGTTCAAAGGTCCAAGTAAGATTGCCTCATTCTCGTGTGTCGCACTCGCATGTCTGTTGTCACCCTGCTTTTGACTAGTGGCGCAGGTAGGAAGTGACGTGTGTTTGGATGTTAATCCAAAACTCACTAAAACACTTGGAGACAGTTATTGCCTCATTTGCAAATAAATGGTGAGACTAATCCAGCTGCTGGGCTGCCCTTTGAGTATTTACTATGTAGAAAAGCCAAATGACTTGGCTGTGGGATCTAATTAATGTGTTAAACTGACAACCCTATATGTAAGCCATTCATTTTTAAGGGGAATGTTGTAAGAGCAGTTTGAAATGATAAGAAAGTGTTTGGGATAATAATTTGTGGTAAACAGTCGCCCAATGTTTAATTGACGGCCATGAGCACCGTGGGGAGGGGAAAGTTGTTTTTTTTACAAGCAATAAAAATTCTTCAAAAACCGCTGATAAATACAGTAAATACGTTTTTCACTAACAACGGGGAAATGGGGAAAAAAATCCCATCAGTAAGTGGGAAAACAAGCACAAAACGATTAAAAAAATTAAAATTAATAAAAAAAAAAGTGTAAACATGCGGGTGCTGAACCGCGAGTAAGCAGGGGTCAACTGTATTGACAGTTTAAACTATTGATTAATTCACTGCCGTGGATGTTTATATTCAACAACAGGAATCCAACCGTTCACTCCCATCGACGTATACATTTGTCTAAACGTTTTTTCACATGTAAGCGTGGAAGAGGGTCTCGCCTCGCTTGTCTGCGAAATTGAGGCTTGTAAACACATCCCTGTAGATGGTGGCATTGCTCGCTTTGGATTTGAGATTAGCACAATTTTGGAGTAGATGATGACGATTAGCCAGTGACTCTTGGTGAGAGAAATGTCAATATGTTGGATGTTGGACAAGTTAGGCACCTTTTCCTCAAACAGGCGATATACATATACATCTCCATCACTCCAGACACTTCATACGTACTTGTTCCCTCCTTTAAGATGGGTTCCACGACAGGGGGCGGTACTACAACTTCCGACGTCTTGGTTTTGTCCCGCGCTCTGTCTCGCTCCCTCCTATTAGACGAGGCCTCACCCGCCCGCCGCTGCCTGTTCTTCTGCGTCTCGATGGCTTTGAGCTTGCGTGTGTGCTTGTGGCCCTTGTAGTGAGCCTCTGCCTGGTTCTGTGGCACAGTCAGAGAGAGAGAAAGAGAGAAAACAGCTTAGCGAAGATGGGAGAATTTTAATCGATGTAATATCTTTCCGGGCAAAAGAAGCAAGAGGCCTGGATGTGCGGGCCATGTCAAAAAATTGAGCATTGTGAACGGCAGTCTGTTCCCGCCTGATAACGGTGGCAGCTCGCCGGGAGGCCAGAGGTATAATTGCATGTGAAATACGCAACAAGAGCGCACAACTAGAGCCTATCAATGTGCACAGTGAGAGGGCCGCCTCTCAATGCCAGATACACACGCCGCACATGCTGATGCCGCGCATGCACACGCACACACACACACACACACTCTGAAGTACACTGGACAAGGTGCATTGTGAGAATAAACACTACAGTATAAGGTAGTGTACACATGTTACAGTATATGGGATTTGTTGATATATTTTTTAAATGTAGGATGAAATGTATATTTAAAAAAATATATATTTTTAATTGTATTTTTTTTATTACTGCAAATTCGTCATTCATCATTATTCCAATTTTTTTTTTTAAGTGAGCATTTTTCAATTGTTATTTGAATCCAAATTCTATTTAATTTAATATAATCATTTGGATTTGATTTTCTAACTTTATTTTCACATAAATGACACACTGGACTGGTTTAATCGTGGCTTAATTGGAGAGCAAAGCATACCTCCGCAGTATATAGTGCCGGGCTTTTGTTCAAGTGGTGACATGCCTGACCTTCTGCTCCGGGTTTTGATAACCACTTAAATTGCAGCTTTTGCGATTAGAACGTAATCACGTTTTACCAAATCGCGATTATATTTCAATTGATCATCAATCGCAAGTTCAAACCCCATCTATACCTTGAACGATGTGTAATGACCTGGAGCTTATTGGGTGTTGTCTTTTGAGTGTCCTTGACATGCTATGACCAAGTCCTAAGGTGTTCTTGCAAATCCCCAAAACATGATTTTTTTACCTTTGGGAAATTTAGATCCAAAAGCTGATTTCTTTTCTAGCATCATTATGGAAGACCTCAAGAAATGTTGACTACTTGCGTTCGACACACCTGATTTTTGTTATACCCTGGTCATGATATCACGTCACACATCAGCAAGTAATGGGTACAGTGACCAAGTGATAAATCATTTGTCATGTAAACTGAAGATCATGGGTTCAAACCTCATCTGTACTTCTGAACGATGTGTAATGATTTGAAATGCGTTCGGTTTGCTTTGACAAAGTTCCTCAATGCTCTAATTGGGACAGGTGCAATGGTAACGTAGTAATGTGTTGGTCCACTAAACTGATGACGGTGGCTTCATCCCCTTTCTTTCCCGTTGAGTAAAACACACATAAAGACAATCGGGCTGTTTTTGACACGATTTTGCCCCTTCCCGACCAAGGATGTCAAACGCCAGGAAATTCTTATAAGATTGTCTTATAAGACTATCCTTATGTGTGAAATGTGTTAAGAGTGCATTTGTCCCGATAATAAGGTCCAAAACCAGTTGGGGCCGACAATCTTAAATAATGAACGAGTTCAATATTTACGACGACATTTTTCATGTGCGCGGCGGAAACCGAGGTCTCCCGTGTACCGGGCGAGTTCATTCCGCAGAGTGTGACGTAAACGGAGCGTAGCCAATCAAAGAAGCTCGCTGACATGACCAACGAGGAAGCGCCGGTAAATAAAACAAATGAATATCCTACCCGATGTGCATCCATCCATTTTCTGAACTTGCTTGAATCACATGAGAACTACACAAGTACAAATTCTGCGCCAGTGAACATGTTCTACCTTGTGGTCTTGTGGTTAAAGTGCTTACCCTGCAAGCATGTAGTCAAGTTGTTTAATCCTGATTTGGCCTTCTTTTTTTTCTTACAAC
The DNA here is from genome assembly GCF_051991255.1 of Vanacampus margaritifer. Lineage (NCBI taxonomy): Eukaryota > Metazoa > Chordata > Actinopteri > Syngnathiformes > Syngnathidae > Vanacampus > Vanacampus margaritifer. Next base: position 15,360,126 of record NC_135433.1, on the reverse strand, counting down.
AGTTTATATGCTCTGAGAGTTATGGTTAGGCTGGTAATGCCGATAGCACAGAGGTGGGCAATCTCGGTCCTTGAGGGCCGGAGTCCTGCAGGTTTTGTAGGTTTCTCACTTCCAACACAAGCTGATTCCAATCAACAAGATCGTTATCAGGCTTATGTATATAGCTTGCTGATGAGCTGATCATATATCAGCTGTGTTGGAGAAGGGCAACACGCAAAACCTTCAGGACTGCGGCCCTCGATGCCCACCTCTGCGATAGCAGCCAATCGCCCGTGGCCAAGCAAAATAAAAAGCCCGGTAGATGACTCAGTCCGACAATTGACCAGAGCTTTCCATGGCAAAATAGTGCCAGGAGAGTTTCTGGTCACGTCAAAATATCCATTGTCTTCACTCAGGTTACGGGAGTGCTGGAGGCTATCCCAGCTGTTTTCGGGCAGTAAGTGGCCTCTATCCAATGTCATTTTTGTATAAACGTGGGTTCCCCAGGTGGCAGGAAAACCAAAACAATTATTTCCTTGTAGCCATTAATACCTTATAATGCTCCCGTCTCCAGTCCTCTTCGGAAACATTTGGCAACCATACCCAGAAGTGAGTGGTCGTCTGTGTATGTGAAGTCACATGTGATTACGCGAGAGCTTTCCCTCAGAGGACTGGATTCTTGACTGGTAGTGGAATAGAATTTTTATGTGTGTGGGGAGCTGTGTTGAGATTATCCTTATGTGTGTACCAGGCTTTAGAGCAGGGGTGGCCAAGTTCGGTCCTCGAGAGCCCCTATCCAGCCTGTTTTACATGTTTCTCTCCACTGACACACCTGATTCATGATCAGGATTGTTATCAGGCTTCTGCAAAGCTTGCTGATTAGCTGATCATTAGATTCAGCTGCACTGCAGGAGGGAAACGTGGGAAACAGGCTGGATAGGAGCACTCGAGGACCGGACTTGAGCACCACTGCTTTAGAGTGATTTGGAATTTAACTGCTGCACCTGTTACTTTGCAAACTGATCATAATTTCTCAGGAAACCTCAGTGAATCTCACCTTCAGCAGACAGGTGTAGTGGCCAAGTGGTAAGGTGTTGGTCTTGTAAACCGAAGATCATGGGTTCAACCCCTATCTGTACCTTACAATGATGTATAATGACTTGCACTTTGGTTGTTTGGTCCTTGAAGCCTGATGTCATTCCTCAATGCCCTAATTGAGGCAGGTGCAGTAGTAATGTGTAGGTCCACTAAGCCATTTTTTCTCAACCCTGATTCCAATGGCAGCTCATCAGCAAACTCTGAAGAACCCTGATAAGTGATAACAATCCTCACCTGCGTGTAGAATAGGGAGACATAGGCTATGTTCACACTGCAGGCAAATGCGAGCCAGATCGGATATTTCTGCCCAAATGCGACCTGGATCTGACTTTTTTTTATGTCAGTCTGAACGACTCAATTCCTCTGCCTTTGCTTTCTTTGTCTTCACCACCAGAATCATCCTACACACTACCATCCTATGCTGTCTGGCTAAACTCTTACCTACCCCTATTTTGCAGTCACAGATTTCCTTCAGATGACACCATCTACACAAGATGTAGTCTACCTGTGTACTCCTACCTCCACTCTTGTAGGTCACCCTATGTTCCTGCCTCTTCTGGAAGAAACAATTTCCATTCTTTTTGCAAATTCAACCACCATCTGTCCTTCTGCGTTCCTCTCCTGGATACCAAACCTGCCCATTACCTCCTCAACACCGCTGTTTCCTGCACCAACATGTCCATTGAAGTCTGCACCAATGACAACTCTCTCACTGCATCATTTCATCAAGATCCAACCAAAAGTGGACGCTAACTAAAAAAAAATCGGATTTCACCAACAAATCGGAATTGAGAATTAAGACCTGCAGTGTAAACATAGCCATAGAAAACAGGCTAGATAGTGTGCCTCGAGGACCAGAGTTGAGAAACACTGCACTAAACTGATGACTGTGGGTTCATCCTCTTTCTGTCCTATTAAGTAAGTTGGATCAATTTGAAATTCATGATAATACTGTTATTGGTCTTGCAAGCTGATCATATCACAGGAAAAGTCAGTGAATCTCACCTTCCTTACTTCTCACTTCCTGCAGTTCTCTCTGTCGTATCTAGGAGCACCATATCTGTTTAGTTAATTTACTGCATAAACAAGTAAAATACCTCATGTAAATCAGTCTTTGTATGATATGATCTACAATGGAATAGGGGTTCAATTTACCCAATTATAGGTTAACAATGGGATTCCAACACACAATTCACGCTGATGTTCTGTATATGCAAAGATGTTTATTTTCTATTTCTACTTAGCAAATAACAAAAATTCACACACGGTTCTATACTACTGCAAGCATCACGGTCGTTGAGACGAGGCGCTGCTCATTTCCAGTAAGAGTGTGAACACTCTCGGACGTGCCGTGTACATTCGTGAATGCATTTTGAGGTCCCACTTATAACATTTGGAGCTCATTAGGTTTGTTGGCTGAGGGTCTTGGCATAATTCCTTGATTCTGTAAGCAAATTCTTAGGAGCAGGTGTTAAACTCTGGTCCTCAAGGGCCGCAGTCCTGCATGTTTCAGGTTTCCGTTTTTTAACATCCCTCATTCAAAGGATCACTCTCTATGGTGCGGGACGTCCCCCTTTGAATGATATGTAAAGAGCTGGAGTTCACTAGGTTTGTCTTTTTAAAGACTTTGGATGATGATGGTAATGCAAGTCCAGACACAAATTCCTTAATTGTGTCACCAAGATCTAAGTCAGTCCTGCAGGTTTGAGATGTTTCTGTACTCCAACACGCGATTCCTATAATCAGCTCATCAGCAAGCTCTGCAGAAACCTGATAGCGATCCTCATCACTTGATTCAGGTGTGTTGGAGGAGGGATACCTCCAAAACATGTAGAACTGAGACCCTTGAGGACCTGAGTTTGAGATCATTGCTCTAAGGCATTGTTCTTGTAGTAAACCCCCAAAAACATTCATTTGACCCTATGCTTACCTTAAATTTTGAATCTAAAAGCTGATTTGTGTTTCCAAGCGTCGTTTTGGAAGACCAACAAAAAAACTGCTTGGAACAGGCACAGTTGAAAAGTGGTGCTAAAGTGAAGCTAATGGGTTCCACCCCCATTAAACCCTGTTCATGATATCCCGTGAGACCTCATGAAAATGTAAGGTCTGCTGACAAGTGCAATGGAAAAGCGGTAAGGCACTGGTTTTGTAAACCAAAGATCCCTATCTGTACCTTTGAGTGATTGCTCAGTTTTCTTTCATTGCGTCTTGACATAGTTCCTCGATCCACTTATTGGGGCAAGTGCATAGGGGAAGTAGTAATGTATGGGTCCAGTAAACTGATCACTGTGGATTCATCTTCTTTCTGTCACGTTAAATAGGTTAGAGGGATTTGGAATTTCTTTGTAAGTTGAGCATTTCACGGGAACCGTCAGTGAATCCCACCTACAAGTAACAGGTACAGTGGCCATGTAGTAGGGCGTAGGCCTTGTAAACTGAAGATAATGGGTTCAACACTCATCTGTATGTTTTAATTATGTGTAATGGCTAGTTGTGTTTGACTTTATTGAGTCTCGACATAGTTCCTTGATGTACTATTTGGGGCAGTACTAGTGTATGGGTTTAATAAATTGATGACGGTGGGTATATGTCGTTTTAACCTTGCTCTGTAGCACTTTGAGATTTTTTTGAAATGTAAAGTGCATTGGAAATTATTATTATTATTTTTATTTTTATTATTATCCTCTTTTTGTCCTGTTGTATTAGTTGGAGCAATTTGGAATTCAACTGATTTTTGTGCAAGCTGATCATAACATCAAGTGTAACCTCAGTGAATCTCACTTGCTACCAGCAGGTACAGTGGCCAAGCGGTAAGGCGTCAGTCTCGTAAACTGAAGATCATGGGTTCAAACCCCATCTGTACCTTCAGATGATTTCGCAGAGTTTGACATTGTTAGGTTTGCTGGCATAATTCTTTGATTCTGTCACCAAGAACTGCGGTCCTCGAAGGCCGAAGTCCTGCAGGTTTTAGAGGTTTCCCTACTCGAACTACAGCTGATTCCAATTAACAGGATGGTTGTCAGGCTTATGCATAGCTTGCTGATGAGCTGATCCTGAATCAGCTGTGTTAAAGAAGGGAAATATCCAAGACCTGCAGGACTCCGGCCCTTGAGGACCGAATCTCGCCATCCCTGTTCTAGCGAGTAGGTCGAAAAATGTATAATTATTTGGATATTGTTTGGTTTGCTTTAATTGAGTCTTGATGTAGCTCCTCAATCCTCTGATTGGGGCAGGTGCAGTGGTGAAGTAGTAATCTGTGGGTCCAGAAAACCACACATTTCTACTGCCCCAAAAAGTACATCAAGGATCTATGTCTAGAATCAATAGAGACAAACATGACAAGCTGAAAGTAGTTACACACCATTGCAAGGTACAGATGGGGGTTGAACCCATGATCTTTGGTTTACAAGACCAACGCCTTACCACTTGGCCACTGCACCTTTTAAGTGGATGTGAGACTCGCTGAGGTTTTCTGTGACATTATGATCAGCTTGCAAAAGTGGAGTTGAATTCCAAATCACTCAAACGTGACAGAAAGTGGAGGAATCCACTGTCATCAGTTGAGGTACATTATCCAGCCTTTTTTTCAAGTCTCCTGATTTCAACACAGGTGAGGATCTTTATCAGACTTCTCCAGAGCTCCCTGATGAGCTGTCAATGGAATCACCTGCATTGGGAATAGGGAGACATGGAAAACAGGCTGCATAGTGTGCCCTGAGGACCAGGGTAGAGAATCACTGCAGTAAACTGATGACCGTTGATTTATCCTCTTTCTGTCACGTTAGAGTGATTCGGAATTCAACAACACTTCTGCAAGCTGATCATAATGTAACGGAAATCCTCAGGAAGTCTCACACCCAGTTAACAGGTGCAGTGGCCAAGTGGTAAGGCGTTGGTCTCGTAAACCAAAGATCATGGGTTCAACCCCCATCTGTACCTTGCAATGTTGTGTCATTGCTTTTAGCTTGTCATGTTTGTCTCTTTTGAGTCTAGACATAGATCCTTGATGTACTTTTGGGGTAGTAGAAATGTGTGGTTCCAGTAAACTGATGATGATGGTTATATCCTCTTACTGTCCTGTTGTATTGGAGCAAACTTTTTGCAAACTGATCATAATGTCACGAGAAACTTCAGCAAATCTCACCTAAAAGGGTCCAGTGGCAAAGTGGTAACCTGTCAGTGTTATAAACCAAATATCATGGGTTTAAAACCCTTCTGTACATTTAAAAGATGTGTAATGAGTTGGACTCTGTTAGGTTTGTTTGCATTGAGTCTTGATAAAGTTCATTGATGCTCTAATTGGGGCAAGTGCAATGGTAACGTAGCAATGTGTCCGTCCACTAAACTGATTGTCTTTCTGTCCCATTGACTAAGTTGGAGCAATTTGGAAGTTAGCTGGTTTTTGCTATCCAAGCTTATCATAATGTCACGGGAAACCCCAGTGAGCCTTACCCCAGTGTAGCAGGTCCAGTGGCCAAGTGGTAAGGCGTCGGTCTCGTAAACCGAAGATCATGTGTTCAAACCCCCTCTGTACGTTCCAATGCTGTTGACAAAGTTTGAGCTTCTTTGATTCTGTCACCAAGTTCTAGAGAGTATGTCTTAAGCTCTGGTCCTCAAGGGCCATAGTACTGCATGTTTTAGAGGTTTCTCTAACACGCCTGATTTAAAGAATCACCTCATTCGCAAGCTCTGCAGAAACCTGATAACGATCGTGTGTTTCAGGTGTGTTGGAGGAGGGAGACCCTCGAGGACCTGAGTTTGAAACCTATGCTCTAAGCAGTGGTGATTACTCTAAGACTGCAAGGGTAGCTCAGCTTCCCCTAAAATTCCCCACCCCTGAAAAAGATAAAATGAGGAAATACGCACTGATGTGTGTACAATACAATGAATGCACTAAAATACCGTCATTTTTTGTTCTTAATCAGCTATTTATCACAAATATACTTGGCACGACTTCCTTCTCATTCATCCATATTCATTTATTTATGTACACAGTCGGACGCTGCTTCGTAGAATGGGTTGTTGTTCCACTGCGCAAAACTGGACGGTCAATGGATAAATGCTGGGCTTTTACCCGCCCATTGGATGCTCAGCGTCTCTGTGGGTTATGGAACAGTGCGCCGGCACAGACATTCGGCTACTGCGTGATGATTGGATGATCTGTCTGAGGCGTAAAAAATGAGCTTCCCCTCATTTGAATGACCATTATCCATCACGAGTAAGATGGATGCAGAGGGCACTTTGAGGCGTGAACTGAAACGTTTGGCTCCACCAACATGGATTTTCGACCTCAAAGCGCCTTCTTCTTTCTTTCTTTTTTGTTAAACTATTGCCCTGGCGGCATTTTGTGCCATCTTATGGCATCACGCTTATAGTATTGTTTGAACACTTTATTGAACGAAAATTAAAAACTGACCGAAACTCAAATAATAACCTCAACCGTCCCGGGATGCGCTTTGTGCTGGGGACATGTATTACTGCACTTTGGCCTCTTTCGTCAAACGGTTTAGTTAGCTCTGCCCCGACTGACGGAGGGCTGTGTTTGTATTTTTCGATTATTATTATTATTTTTCTCCATAATGTGTTTTAAAGTAATAACTTTACGTCATAAGACGGTGCATCATTAAATCTGCAAATTTTGTTGAAAAAAAATCTTTTTTTTTAAATAAAATCCGCGTGGGCGGAGTCAAACGTTTAAGTCCACTCCGCGTGGCAGCACGCCTCTAACTGCCCTCTGTATCCAGGGCTTCTCGGCCGTCACTGTCTCTAAGGCATTGTTCTTGTAAACCCAAAAATAACATGAATTTGACCCGTATTTACCATTTAAAATCCAAAAGCAGATTTCTGTTTCCAAGCATCGTTATGGAATACCTCAACAAAAAACCTTGTCTTAGAAAGAGTGCAGTTGAGAAGTAGTGCTGTTTATGTCTGGTAAAGTAAAGCACTTGGGTTAGACAAACACATTTTTAAAACCTCGATCAAAGGTACAGACTGTGACTCAACTCATGATCTTCGATTTACAAGACCGACACCTTTCCACTTGTCCACTGCAACTGTCAGCAAAGCTCGTATTTTTGCTTAATTTTCATGAGGTCTATGTGATATGCCCACGGTTTTGTCATGCTTGGTTTCTGTTTTTGGTTGGATCATTCTGTCACTGCTGGGGGTGGAGGACCCAAATGCAGGGAGGCAGGAGAACCACGGTCGTGACAGAATGATCCGACCAAAAACAGAAACCAAACATGACAAAACCGTGGGCATATCACATAGACCTCATGAAAATTAAGCAAAAATACGAGCTTTGCTGACAGTTGCAGTGGACAAGTGCAAAGGTGTCGATCTTGTAAATCGAAGATCATGAGTTGAGTCACAGTCTGTACCTTTGATCCAAATGTAATGAATTGGAGATTGTTTGGTTTGCTTTCATTGAGTCTTGACATAGTTCCACAATCCTCTTATTGGGGTAGATGCAATGGTGAAGTAGTAATGTGTGGGTCCAGTAAACTGATGACTGTGGGTTCATCCTTTTGAGCAATTTGGAGTTCAACTATTTCTGGTGCTTTGCGAGCGTTATGTCACGGGAAACCTCAGTGACTCTCACATCCAGGTAACAAGTGGTAAGGTGCCACTCTTGTAAACCAAAGATAATGGGTTCAAACCCCATCTCTACCTATAATGTATGATGACTTGGAGGTTGTTGTTCAGTTTGCTTTCATTGAGTCTTGACATAGTTCTTTGATTCTCTTATTGGGGCAGGTACAGTGGCAAAGTAGTAATGTGCGGGTCCAGTAAACTGATGACAGTGGGTTCATCCTCTTTCAGTCACATTGAATAAATTGGAGTGGTTTGGAATGCAACTGCTGTTTTTGGTTGCTAGCTGATCACTTTATCCTTTATCCTTATAATGTCAGCGGATACCTCAGCAAATTTCACCTCCAGGTCACAGCGACATTGACCAAGTGTTATGGTGTTGCTCTTGTGAGGTGAAGATCATGACTTCATACCCCATCTCTACCTCTGAATGGTGTTTAATGACTAGGAGATTGTTTGGATAGCTTTTTGTTTTAGTCTTGACTCAATGCTCTTACTGGGGCACATGCAGTGTGAAGGAATTGTATGATTACTATTTTAAGTGTAATCTTTGCGTGTTCAAAATCATTGTATCCGAGATCTGATGAACAAGGTTCCTTGCAAGGATTTATTTAAAAGCTTCCAAAGACACGTTAGGACACCACATCTGAATGCAACGTGATGACCCCAAGAGTGTGTCAATTGTATGAACATCGACTCATTTATACAAAAAAGATAAAAGGTTCCTCCCCCCGGCTCTTGATTGAACAAAGGGCAGACATGTCATCTCCTAGTGACCAAATGTGTAATGTTATTAGTAAACAGACATTTACATACAGTTCCCCTTCTTGACTGGGGGAGAAATGCAATTAGGATCTAACCCCAGACTTTTAGTCTCTAATGCCAAAAGGCTCTAAATAACATCATGCACATTCCTATCTTCAATAGCTTTGAGGGTGAGAGGATAAACTAAAGTTCACAAAATCATTACTCCACTGTATTCTTTTTAAACACTCATGATTATATCACATTGATATGCCTATAAGTAAATTCAAAAACAGTAAAACATCGAATTGAAAATATTAAATGTCTTCAAGTGGTAACGTATTAAAACCCTTTTAGTACTATTATCATAGCAGTCCGCCTGTTTTTATCGTTTTTAGCTCCACTCTGCTTTCAGATATGTTGCGAGCGCAAATGGTTCTGTGGATACGTTGATTTGTAAGACATGGATCATTTCCTGCGTCACTCTCCTCTAATGACACAGTACTTTGAAGTTACTCCTCTCTATGGTGCGGGACTTCCCCCTTTAAATGATATGTAAAAAGCTGGAGTTCACTAGGTTTGTCTTTTTTAAAGCCTTTGGATGATGATGTAATGCAATTCCAGACAATAATTCCTTAATTGTGTCACCAAGATCTAAGTCAGGCTTTCCTCGAGTGTCGCAGTCCTGCAGATTTGAGATTTTTCTGTACTCTGTTAACATTGTTAACATTTTTAATTCTTTATTTTATATTTTAACCATTTTGAATTTAGTTATAGATGTGTAGAGCAGGTGAAGTAACGTTGAACTCAATATAACTCGACCTTAACCTATCTGTTTTCTTGTTTTGTCTAAATTCCCTTTCAGTGTCCTGCTTGAGAAAGTTCAATCTGACATACTGAGATTCTGTTTTGAGAAAGTGCAAGCTGGCATACTGAGAACCTGTTTCGTCTAAAAGTTAAGAAAGTGCAAGCTGGCATATTGACATTCTGTTTTGTCTAAAAGTGAAAGATCAACCTAGCATACTGTGAGAATGTAATCTGATTTTCGTATTTGATGGGAGGAGAGAGGCGTTTTTTGTACAAACTCGGATTGTAATAAAGGGCTATGTCTCCTGGGGGGAGGGACACACATTCTTGGATTGACACTGCTTTGGTGGTATTCAATTGTGTGACCAGAGATCTCTGTAATAAATCCATCCTTGCAAGGGGACTTTTCACCGGAATCTCATTTTTGATTTATTTGGACACACAAAAGATTACAAAACTTATTATAATCCTTCAACTCCAACACGGGGTTCCTATAATCAGCTCATCTACAAGCTCTGCAGAAGCCTAATAACAATCTCTATAGAATCAGGTGGGTTGGAGGACGGAAACATCTTAAACCTGCAGGACTCTGGCTCTCGAGGACCAGGATTGAAGAAGCTTGTTCTCATCCATTGCTCTTGTAAATCCAAAAAACACGAGTTTGAGACCATTACTATGGAAGGCCTCAGCAAATTTTGACTGCTTTGAACAGGTGCAGTTGAGAGGTAGTACAGAAAGGCTTAGGTCTTGCAAAGCCAAGGCCATAGGTTTGACACACCCCTCAAGTGCATCTCTCTGGCAAGTGGCGGAGTGGTAAGGCGTTTGTCTTGTGAAATGAAGGTTGTGGCTTCAACCTCCATCTATACCTTTGAAAGAATTTCAAGTCCGCAATGTAGAGACCTATGCAAATCTCTTTTTAGGGCAGTGGTTGAGTAGTAATATGTGGGTCTAATAAAATGCTGTTCGTGGGTAGAGTGATTAGGAATTTTTTGGGGTCACTTGTAAGCTGATCATAATGTCACGGGAGACCTCAAAGAATCTTAGAGGTAAGTGAAAGGTGCAGTGACCAAGTGGGAAAGTGTTAAGTCTTATAAACCAAAGATCAAGGGTTCTATTGCCATCTGTACCTTTGATGTGGGATCAATGAGTTCAGCATATTGTGTTGCATCATCATGTGACGTCAGGTCTCTACTTGCTCAAAGTAGTGGGCGCACTGCTCAATGGGTAAGGTGTGGGTCGCACAAATTGGATAATGTACGTGTTCATTGGATTTGTCTTTAAAGTTTTGGAGCCTCGGCAGACAGCATGAGGCAGTACTTCACAAATATTTTAATTAAATTTAAATTTTTTTTTTTAATTCACCTGTTGTCAACAAGCGCAATGCTGAAGTGGTAAAGCGATGATTTGGTAAACTGAAGATCATGTGTTTGACCTTCCCATTTGTCCCTATGAAAATTTTGTAATTCAATGGCTTGCTTTTAGTCTTTTTGAGTGATTTTGTGCACATCAGCAGTTCTTGACGGTTTTTGAGAGGCACAATGGACCAGTGGACCTGCATCAATCTCATAAGTAGGAGTGCACCGATCAATCAACCGGGATCTGTGTCAGCCCCGATTTCCTTAATTTTGGATGATCGGTGGTTGGCCATCTCTTGAAAATATAACAGATCTTCTCCATCGATATCATCTTCTGCCACAGAGGTCTAAAAAAGTCAGCCACTGTTCTCTTTTGCTGTGAGATGACTAATAAGCTTTTCTATTATTATTATTATTATTATATTTATTTATTTATTATTATGTTATTTATTCATCATGTATTATTCAATGTAACATTGAATGTTTCTTTTGTTGGTGATGAAAAAAAATATCAAGATCGGTACAAATCGGGATCGGCAGGTCAGACTTTTTAAAAATTGGTGATCCGCTAGAAAATTGTATTCAGTGCACCCCTACTCATAAGTAAAAGATCATGGATTAGAGCCCTATTTGAGTATTTGAATAATTTGGAATTCAACGGCAACATCAGCAGCAGCAGTGCTTGTAGGATGTAATAACGCGTATGCTTTGCATGATGAAGAGGCCTATAAATAAAGTGGCTGTCACGGGCGAGCATGCTGTGACTAATGTGCTGTGAAAAGGCTTCAAACATTGCAGGGATGCGAGCAATTCTGCCGCCAGCTGAGTCTCCACGTAACCAGTGACACTTCCTCCCTAAACACTGACACTGATTGTCTCCAGCCAAAACATGAAGTGATGCTACTTGGCTTGATTTCACAAGCACCGTGCGTTTTTATTTTGATGGCCACTCTTTGTTGCTATAAATAACCACAGCCTGATTATGTCCTGAAGCAAAAACAAACGAAATGCAAATACTGTAGATGTATGTTAAAAAGCCCGGGAGGACTAATGCATTGTACGAAACTAACGTCAGAATCATAGCTATAAAGTCACCTCATCACCTTTGGACAACTGTCATATATCATCATAGTTCCTTAAATAAAAAAATATGTCAACCTATCCATTTGAGATGTACTGTAAACATCGGTCTATTTAGAATTTTAGAAAAAAAAAATTGATTCTCGTTTTTTTTTTTCCTTTTCTATCTGAGTGAGATGACCCAGAAGTACTTGGAGGAAAAGTTGTTCAAATACTAAGAATTCTTTGGAAAGGTGCCTCGATGCTAACCTCGCCAGCCAGATTGATAATCGTGATTGACTCAAGGGAGTTCTTTACATTATCAATCTGGTACTTCACTAGGCAGACCCGTTCGGAAAAGGCGGGACTTGCTGTACAATACTTTGAGCTGATCTGAGCTGCGGCATCTTTGCACATTTTGTTTAGACCAATCAAGGCAACGGATGAACATCTCGCCTTCCATCTTGTCTTAGGGAGGGGTGGAAGCATGAACATCTTTACCAAATAAAAATGCACAAAACTCCTCTCGTTGTTCAAATTCAACAAGGAAACGGTGAGTAAACCTGAAAGAACATAATTAATTGCAGCATCCATTCGCCTGTTAGGTTCGTTTGCTCCTGCCATCGGCGCTTGTTGGTTTCGTATTGTCTAAACGACGCCTGATTGGTCCGACCTAAAAAAAGGTCGGCTGCAAACGTATCAGCGAGAGCAGTACAAGATGTATTCTCGGGAGTTTGTGAACTCACAAATACCGTGAAAATTCATCTTGCTGGCAAGGTTACAAGTTTACAGATTCTATGCAAAGACCATAGGTGGGTAGAGTAGCCAAAAATTGTACTCGAGTAAGAGTAGCATTACTTCAAAATAGTAAAAGTAAAAAGTTTTTTTCCCCCACACACTCACGCATAAAAACATGGTCTCCCAGGCTGGGAACAAACCCATGCCAACCTGCACCGTAGGCAAGTGGCGGTACCACTCCGCCACCTGGAGCCCAAGTAAAAATAAAAAGTAGTCATCAAAAAAATCACTCAAGTAGTGATATGGTTTGCACAAAATTATGTGCAAATGCTGGCATCTTCAAATTATAAAAAAAACCAAAAAACACTGCAAGCAGACCGTAAGCCCAAGCATGCACAATCCATTCACAAATTTTGCCGTAAATTCCTCGAAGCTGCCTCCCAGTTATGACCATAGGTGGCAGTTTCTTTTTTCTTTTAGAATTTTTTTTGGGGGAGAGCTCAGTATTGTTCATTCGGTAATTTTACCGATTTGACATGTCATCATCATTGCTCTCTTCTTTTTTTTTTTTGTATGTGGGTGAGTATGTGTATGTGCGTGTGTGCATGCGTGTGATTGTGTGTGTATTCATTAGTTCACCTAAAACCTATTAAAAAATCCCATACCGTTCACCTAAACCGAACACTTCCAACCAGAGTTGTGAGGCCGTCAGGAGACCCGAGGAAGGACCAAAGAAAAGAAAGGAAAGTGAAATCCAGCACCAACCAGACACCACCCACCAGGCCACCAACCAGTCCTTCACCAACCCCAGAAACATCTAAATTCCAACAAATCAGGGAGACCACAAGAGACCAAAGGAGAGACTGAGGAAAGGAAGGAAGGACAGACGAAGCGGAGTGAGATCCACAGACACCAGCCTCCACCGATTCAATGACCTGAGGAAGATTGTGTCTGAGTTTCGATAGATGCTGGTGTGGTGGACCCGGCGTGCATGAAAATCTCCACCAAAGAGGGGAGCCGTCGACCCCCGCCAGGACAGAGCAAGCGCAACACCTCAGGGCCCCCTAGGCCGCGGCAGCGCCAAAGGACGACCCCTGGGCCCCGCAGGGGCCACCGGCCGGAGAGCACACCCAGGAGCAGGCGCGTCCCCCACTCCAACACGGCCCGCGCCCCCAACCCAACGCAGCAGGACGGGGCACTGCAGGCCCGCCAGGCACCCCACCTGTCCACAGCCCCCGCTCCCCCCACGACCCCCCCGCCCCCCATCCACCCCAATCCAGCCCCAGCTGCCCCCAGGCCCCCAAACCCCCAGACACCCTCCCACCCCCAGCACCCCCGCCCCCAAACCCCCAGACACCCTCCCACCCCCAGCAAGGCTAAGGGCTATGCTAATCCACAGCCTGGGCAGCGATTGACAACGGATTTTCTGAACTCTTGGACCCACACCGAAGTTTGATGACTGTGTGGACTTGCTGTCCGGACATTTTGCTGCTCGACACAGCGTTATAGTACGCCGCAGTGTCTTTCGCCAACGCATACAGCGGCCAGGTGAGTCTGTCTACCACTACGTTGCCGACCTCCGGGGCCTGGCTAGCCTGTGCAAATTTGGATCTTTGGAGGAGGGAATGATTCGGGATCAACTGGCAGAGCACACGACCAGCACCCAGCTGCGGGAAAAACTGTTTATGTCACCAAACGACACGACACTGTCGAAGGCAGTGGAGTTAGCTTTCCAGCTCGAGTCGGCTGCTCAATTGACATCGCAGCAAGCGGCTCCGCACCCGCCCTCCTCTTGCCCCGCTACGCTGGCACAGACAGTAGCTCCGACTGCTCCACTCTCCGAGCCATTTCCTCCCCCGACAAGTTTGAGGTGAACGTCGCGGGACGCTGGGACGCTACACCCCAGCAGCAATGTGGGAACTGGGGATCGCCATCTCACCCCACACGAGCACCTGGCTGCCCGGCCACGGGGCAGCGGTGCCAACGCTGTGGTAAGCTGAACCACTTTTTCAGGGTGTGCCGTTCTGCGCCGGCCCCTGCAACCCCCCGGCCTAGTTCAGCCACAACAACCGTCCATTCAGTAGGCTCTAGCACAATGCCATTCAAGTGGTGCACGGTGGAACTAGACGGTGTCGAACTTTCACTACTACTAGACACGGCGGCTTCCGGATCCATTCTGAACAAGTCCACAGTGCGCCGACTCTTCCCTCGGATGTCGATCAAGATCTTTACGGCTACGGCCACGCTAAGATTGGCATGGTGTGCATTGCCACCTTCGCTGTGGGTTACGGCTCTATGATCCTCCCAGAATTCACCTTCCAGGTGTCTCGCCAGGGTTCCAACCTCCTCGGTTTCGACCTATTTTGCGCCCTGGGCTTCTCCATGACAGATAACCTGGGCGCCACCATACTGACTGCTCAGTCCCAGACTGTTGCAATAATGATAAGTGACTAGTAGACCTGGAAAATAAATAGAGCAAGGTTTCACGTGATGGTGAGGTTAGCATTAAGTTCATCAACAGAGGTGCAGACAAAGTCACAGACCGGGGTAGAAACCTTGATCTTCAATTTAAAAATCAAGTGGAACAAACAGATCATGGTTTATGAAAACGCCTCACCACTTGGCCATTGGCGTGAATACACCTAAATGTTGTAGCTGATATTACAATTGGAAGAGGTTTTCCTATCTAATTGCATCTGTTAGGCCTGGAACCAGCGTCCAACACACTTACAGCCTCAAAATGCTAACTATCTTCTTCAAGGGTATGTGGGGGATTTGGGAGTTGAACCAGCAGAAAATGCTGCACCTTCTTCCTCTTCTGAAGATTTTATCACTGATGTCTGCCAGTTTGTTTATGTGCATATGCATGAAACGACCTGAGACATGTGACTCACTGTGTGTGTTTGTGTGTGTGTAAGCGTGTGTGTGAACGCTTCCTGCTGAGCCTGCTGATTGTTTCTGCTTGTGGCTGATAAACGGAGGCTCTCCCTGCTGTCTAATCCCTCGTGCCAAAACAACACACAAAGCAAAGGTCTGATAAAACACACACACACAGAATTTCTATATATACAAGAAGTCACAGTGCAGGTTGTGGACTTTTTGGAAGCAAAAAGACAAACAAGTGTGCTTCCCTGAGGCAAGGAGGTTCAGCTATTGCATGTTAAATGTTGATTTGTTCTCGCTGTCCCACCGCAAATGCAAGCAAAAGAAAACGTTTCCATACCGTGGAGTTAAAGCGCAGGTGACAAATATTGCAGGAGATGATCTGCTTCTTCTTAAGGGGCTGCGGGACGCCAAAGGTGTGATTGATCACCGCCTTCTGCACGGGGTCCATCTGAAAGAGAATAACTAGTCAACTATCTATATAAGAGAGGCCTGAAAACTTGGTCGAAAGGCTACAAAACCACATTCACCATACCAGTCAGTAACAGGAGAGAGTTGCTGAGGTCTGCTCTGAAATGACTTCTCAAATATTTTGTTAGGAATCCCAAAGACGTATTTATACGTTTTTTAAATGTTTTTTTTTTTTAATGCTAGAGCGTACAGAAGGCTTTGATGCAGCCTGTCAACTGCAAAGAATGGTTGAAGAAATGGTAGACAAACGGCCAGCAGGTAGTAGCAGAGCATAGGAAATGAACCAGGCCATGTTGAAAAACCCTCAATAACTCAGAATTCTAAATAGATGATGAAACTTGGCTATATTTTAATGCTAATTGCTGCAAAACGCAAACAGATAGAAATATATTTTTTTTCTGATGAAAGAAGAGACTTTAATCTTTCTTTTGGTAGGTTTCATTTATTTTATAGCAATACAGCACAATATTCTGTGGGCCTTGCAAAATCTGTCAAAAATCCAATAAAACAGCCGGGAGTGAAGGGGATTGCTTCTGTGAAAATGGCTGAGAGTGAATGAGTTAATTTTAATTCTAAACCATACAAGTTGACAGGGTTTGGACACCTGATCCACAGTTCACAAGACCTCCGCCTCACCACTTGTACAACGCAACGGTCACTAGCAAGGTTTGCTGACGTCTTGTGTCAAATGAAAATGCCAGGTTGATTTTCCAACCACAAAAGGTGAACTTTGATTTCCGAGGGCGCAGATGGTGTTCAGACCTGTCAGCTTTGGTTTACAAGACCAAGGCCTGACCACTGATCCACAAGGTATACTGGCAAAAGGTGAGATTTGCTGAGGTCTCACGTAAAATCTTAACATGGATTGAGAAAAAAAAAAAAATCCAAAACACACAAACTCAGGTTTGCTCATCCAAATACACAGAGTGGATTAGGACCCATCGCCATGAGCTTTAGTTTACAAGACACATCCCAAGTTGGACAACATTCTTGTTGGCTGCAGGAGATATCGGCTGAGGTCTCGTATGAAATCATGTCAAGGGTTGGACTCCAAACAACACAAGTTTAGGTAATGAAAAACATTGACATGATCCTCAGTTTACTTTACCACTTGGTCACGACATCTATTAGCAACTTTGAGATTTGCTAAAATCTCGTGTGAAATCATGAGGTTGATTGAAAAGGCCATAAATCTTCCGTTGAATTCCAAACCACATATGTTGGCATGACCAGGGTTCAGAACTTTGATATTGGTTTGCAAGGCCCAGACCCTAAGCACCTTCTGTTTGATGGACAGGTTAACAGATCTTGCGTAAAATCTTGACATGGATAGAAAACTCCAAAATCCCTTGTGAGAATGTGGTTCTGTTCATCTTGAGTTTACCACACAACAGTTTCTAGCAGAATGATTTGTTGAAGTCTTGTATGAGTTGATGATGGAACTGTTGGCTGAATTCCAACGGACATCGATCAAGATGGACTTTATTTGTTGTTTAGCACAGTAGTTGTGATAGTGTTAACACTTTTATTGAAGCAACATCTTGATAAAAACATGTTTAAAGTACTTAAGAACAAGTTTTCCCCTCACAGACAAGCTCTGGGGAGACGCCGCCATTTTAGTGGGTAGAAACGACAACATCATGACGCATTTGCGCGTTGCCGCACGCAGTCTCGCCGGTCTAATTGAAGTGTATACATGACTCTCGTTCGGATTGACGAAAGGAATATACCACCCCTGTGATTCCGAATGAAATTCCATTCGGATTCAGTCTTTTCATTCCGATTGAGGTGTTTATATGGAGCGTTTTCATTCCGTTTGCCCGTTCGGATTCATTCTAATCGGAATACATGGCTCCATGTAAACCAGGCTTTTGAAAGTGACTTTCTTCTTCTACGTCTGAAGGGGAAAAAAACATGGTTTGATATGTCTTCATGTAACCTCTTATATAAGGATATGTTGTTGTCCTGAACTGTTGTGTGAATCCAGGTGCCCAACAATTTGTAAATAAAGGGCGGGATCAGCCTGGGAACTCTTCCTTGTTCATACTACAATTTTCCCTGCTTTGCAAAACATGCTTTTGAAAGTGTCTGAGAAAGGGCTTGGCTAGCCCGGTTTCCCACGCTAACTAATTAAAAGACGGAGCGGCACATGGTCCGGACAGAGTCAGCTGCGGAACACGTACGATTGCCCAGCCGTTTTGCAACTCGTTCTACCCGGACCGTAGGCTCTCCGGTCTAGTGTCAATGTAAGCGCTGATGATCATCATATTATGCTGCTTAACGTTGTAGTGTATTGATTGCTGTTTGCGGGGAATAAAAGACACCATTATTCTAGCACAGTATAAATGTTGATTGCTGTTTGCGGGGAATAAAAGACACAGTTATTCTAGCAAAGCAAGTTGTGAGTATTTCTGTTTGCGGGGAATAAAAGGTAAATTCTAGCAAATCGAGTTGTGACTGTTGCTGTTTGCGGGGAATGAAAGGGATAATCATTCTAGCATAGCGCAGGTGTTGATTACTGTTTGCGGGGGATAAAACGTACGATTATCCTAGCACAGTATAAATGTTGATTGCTGTTTGCGGGGAATAAAAGGCACAGTTATTCTAGCAAGGCAAGTTGTGAGTATTTCTGTTTGCGGGGAATAAAAGGTAAATTCTAGCAAATCGAGTTGTGACTGTTGCTGTTTGCGGGGAATGAAAGGGATAATCATTCTAGCATAGCGCAGGTGTTGATTGCTGTTTGCGGGCAATAAAAGACACGGTTATTCTAGCAAAGCATATCAAGTCTCTGTGTATTCATTGTTGCCGCCGACCACTCACGATCCTGCATAAAAATATAAAGGTGAAGTAGTGTTTTCCACAAAACAACGTCCGACGTTCAAAAGCTCAGGCAGCTTGTGGGTCCATATTTGTTTTAGGAATGTTCCCATTGTGTATCCGCAGACATCCTGAGCCTACTCCGCTCTAAATGCCTCTTTTGTCTTCTCCATCCCACCACAGACAGACCTCCACGTCCTGCCCAGCCTGCTCCGAGATGAGGTCTCAGAAGGGAGGAATGATCGGGAGGGTGTTTAGCTGTAGAGACAGGTGCATCTATCTCCCTGCTGTTCCTCTCTCTCCCTCCCCGTTACGAACCTCCAGGACAACATGTTCCTCATCACGGGAGAGAAAAGCAGCTGAACGGCGCGTGTGATTGATGTCACAGCTGTGCCACCACAGAGATTCATCATCTCCTCCGGGAACTGGGGCGACACCCGCTTTGGTGCTATTTACACAATTCGGCCATTTGGTTTTGATAAAGTTGGAGTTGCCCTTCAGCTCAGTCAACAGGAGACATGTTTCCAGACAAGGGCTTCACTTCATTTGCATATTGAAAACAAAGTACAGATGAACACAATTTCAGGTTCAGACAAATTGAAGTGGAGAATACAACTGTCGATTTTTGAAGTACAACTGGAAGGAGGTAACTCATTCCGCTTGCCAAGGACTGTAATCTAAGATTCAAGATCTTCACTTTGTTTCTTCTTTCTGTAAATAACATTTGACAATTGAAACACGAATGACGGAACGATGGACACAAATAACTCAGTTGCAGTACCTCATTTACTAATGTGGCCACTGACTTTAATTGAGCCATGCACAAAAACACAAATGTCCCAATTATCAAATACTTCAGGGGTCTATTTCACGAAGCAGGTTTAGTGAGAACTCTGGGTCAAGAAACCCTGAAATGTGGGAAACTCTGCGACTTCTGTTTCAGAAAGGAAGGTAACTGAAACCAGAGGAAAAAAGGTCAATCTAGCCTGTTTCATAAAAAGAGGTCTTTTTTTTTTCTTTCATTCAAACTCTCGGTCAGTTACCGTAGTAACAGTGTGCATAAACCTAATCTGGTTGGTAGCAGTTTTTTCACCATGAACCTTGAGTTTTTTCCTTTCAACCACACACGACATTTCATTTCCTCATGATGAAATCAAACTCAATCGACTTCAGTTTCATTGATCCAAAAAGGGACAGATGGTGGTGAACGTGTGTTCTTTACTAGACTTACACTGTACCACTTGTCTCCCGTGCCAGACTATAACAACATTTTTCTACTAACTTTGCGTTTGAGACAATTTGGTTCTTCCAGACAGAGCACCTCAGCTTCGGACGTTGAACACACAAGGCCATCGTGTTTTCCACGGCGCCTTTCTTTCTCCAGATGCGTCCGATTCTCCGTAACGTTCGCGTGGGCGACGCCAGGGAGCCGAAAGCTCTGGAAGGCGTGGGCGGCGGCCAACAAAACAATGAAGCTGGACACTTTTCACGCATGCATTTCTGTGGCTCATCCACAAACACACGCGCGCACTCACGCACACACACTGAAGTCTGCCTTGCTTTGTGTTGCTGTGAGGGTGTAAAGTGGTTTATGTTTCATTTAGCTGCAGATGGACGCTCAGAGAGTGATGGCGGGGAACACACACACACACACATAAACATACACAGGTCACACCTGGACACTATACCAACTTTAAAACCGAATTATTCATAGCCAGAGCACTCAGTGAGTGCGGACCTCCACCAAGGCTTGGTCACCTGTGAAATCGTTCAGTCAGTGTGAACCATCTTGGAGCTTACTGGCTAAAATGAGGTCAACCCCCAAAAACATTCATGCAAAAAAATTTTTTGGGGGTGAGGACATATTGACATAATAAATACAACATTGGAAAGCACTCACAAGGCCCTTTAATTTGACGCATGACTCGATGGGGTTTGTCGTCCATTGAATTTTGACCTGGTCATTTATAGTGACGTTTCACACTGAAAACCAGAGGAAGCCACCATCCATCAAAAACAAATGATCTGGCCGCTTATCAACCGACTGGACTTTCAGGTGGACATTTAAGACATTTCAAGCAAAAATAAACAATAAATAACACTATATTCATTGTTGACAGCACTTAACAGTGACTTTAATTTGACGTATGAGACAATAGGTTGTGTCACCAAACACATGAGACCTACATGGACCTTTCCCTGGATGAAAGGGAACTAAATGGCAAAAAAAAGAGTTGCTCACCGTGTTGAAGTTGGGGAAGAGGCTGAGCGGCGAGGAGCCGTTGAGCCGGAACGGCAGCAGGTGCTTGAGGTCCAGCTGGGGATGCAGCGGCCGTCCCGCCATGGACAGCGAGGCCAGGAGCGGACCACCCTGTCCTGACGCTCCTGGACAACAAAGACGATAAGACATAAGCGGATGATGACGAAACGTAAAAAAGACAAATATAAAGAGTTAATCAGTTCAACAAGAAGGATTTTTTTTGGAGGACTCGCAAAGTGGAAAAAAAACTGCATTAAAACGGAAGTCAACCCTAAAAATGTCTTTACGGTAATATGTTGTATGCACCCCCACTTGTCTAAACACATTCATTCTGATTCATATTGTCTTTGTGGAAAATAAATAAAGCAGCAAAATCCACCTGTTTTTAGCCATCTTAGGGGGCGGTCCTTTTGCCACTTGCTGTCCACTGAAAACCAGGGCTCAGGTAACGACCAATCATGGCTCACCTGTTTTCTGAGTTTAGTAATATGACGTTCGCAAGCTGAGCTGTGATTGGTGGTTACGTGACCTCTGAGCTAGTGGCAAACTGGCCGCCCAATGTGATGGATAAAAACAGGTGGATTTTGCTGCTTAACTCATATTCCACAAACGCAATATTAACCCGAATGTCGTGTTTAGACTATTGGGGCTGCATAGAACATATTATGTAAAGACATTTTTTTTTTTGGACGTCCCCTTTAAGTCATTCATTCCCAGCCATTTTTACTGAAGCAACCCCCTTCGCTCCAGACTGTTTTAATGGATTTGGACTGATTTTGCAAGTCCCACAGAGTATTGTGTTCTATTGCTTTAAAAACATGGAACCTACCAAAAGAAAGATTAGAGTCTCTTTTTTCATCAGGATAAAAAAAACTATAGTTGTATCTATTTCCGTTTTGCAGCAATTAGCATTATTCACAAACCTGTTGAAAACAATGGGAACAAGAGCTTGCCCTGGCTGATCTCTTATACTCTTCTGCCATCTGCTGGCCATTGCAATGACTACAATGCTTAAAGACACCTCTTCATGTCAGAAGCTGCATCAAGGCCTTTTTATAAAAACAAAACCAATATAAAAACGTACAAATACGTTTTTGGGAGTGAAGGACCAAGTATTAAAAACGTATTTACACGTTTTTGGGTTTCAATGAGTTAAGTACAGCGTGACTGATGCAATGCCTGCATTGAAAGAAAAAAATGGCCATAAAGCAAGCACGGGGGAAAAAAATAATGAATTCATGATTTTAATCCAAATTGTTTGTCAAGAGAATAAGAAAATTTGACAAATTTATGAAAAACAAGTAAGTAATAATGAAATCTCATTATGTTAGTCTTTAAGGGGAAAAAAAAGTCAATTTTGGCTTGATTTAAGATTTAAGATAAGCATCTTGGTCCTTTTTTTTTTTTTTTGCAGTGTTTGCAACTCTGGTGCACCTCCATCTGATGTCCAAAACACAGTGGCTCAGGTGGGAGCGCACCCCCCATCGACCTTCATGTACATACACACAAATGTATCCATTTATTACAGACGGCAAGCAACGAGGAGGTGCGTAGGTGGGCGGAAAGAGGAGGGGGGGCTATCGGATTTCAAATGGAGCTGGGATGAAGAGATTTCTAATTTTCCGCTTGGTTGCGTTTCAGTGCGCCGGTGCGCTGTGGCGACGCGCAGGCATTTACACGAGCGGCAGGATCAATCATCGGTGGCAGCCCCGGGTCAAAGGAAAAGGGGGTTTGCATTGCTAGGTGATAACTTACAGCACAGACAAAAAAAAGCAATCAGTGACCTCACAATAAGAGGCGAAGGCGGGACAAAGTGCAACATTACAGGACAATACTTGAGAACGATCTGGTGAAAAAAAAAAAAAAGATTTCTGACGTATTTTTTGAAGAAGTTGCACATACAGATTTGAAAGCGATCCACATTTACACATACTGAAAATAAAAGACTTATGACACTTGCACTTGATAACATGACAATGTTCCCTAACCTTTACTGAGCCAAGGCATATATTTTACATTAGAAAAATCTCACGGCACACAAATAAACACAATTTTATTGCATGCTTTTTACGAGCGTCTGCTCACGGGTGCGTCTTGAACACCCCCCAGACACCAATAAAGTTTCCTGAATTGAATTTAAGATGAACGCGTTCACGGCCACAATAACTCAATGAAACGATGACATGTTGTTGACATGAACGCTCTTTTTTGTATATTATATACAAGTATAAATGGAAGACAGAAAAAAATGAGTAGTGGAAGAAATCTTTAGTGAAATGTGGAAACATTCCACCCGACACAAGTCAATAAATTCAAAATCTGTAACTGTTTTAACGCAATTTCTTTTTATGTTATCAGTATTTTGAGTGTCGCTTTAGGATCTTAGCAGCTTCCTCTGGGCTTCTTGTGGATTGGCAGACATGATGGAAGTCCCTACTGGAGCCTGTCTGACACCTGCAGACAAAACTGCCTGCCAAGATCAGAGCAAAAATATTCAATTTCACTGTCATAAATGCTCGGGAACACCTGTTTGTTTTATTCCAGTAGTAAGGCAGAGCAGAAAAATAACCTTGGAGAATGAACCACATCCTATTTCACCAAGTCTTAAGAAGCTATAGACATTGTTATCTGATCACATTATGTACATATTTAATTACCACATCAAGCAAGTAGTGTACAAAGTACACTGTAAAAAAACTGTAATATAACAGAATTTTAATTTTAAAAATATGATTTAATTTACAAAAATAAACTCTGATTTTACATGTTAAATGTAAAAAAGAAAAACATGAAATCATGTTTATCTGTAAAAACACACAATATTTTTTGTTCTTTTAGAAATGCATGCATTGATTGTTAAAATACGTTCACAAATGTATCGTAATTTCACAAATATTTGTTGTTATTTAATGGAATACATTATAAAAAAAATACTTTAAAAAAATCCCTAAAAAGGAAAAAACTGAGAAAAAAAACAATTTATATTTACTAAGAAATTAATAGCAAAAATTTGTAATTTAACCATTTCTTTTGCTGTGAAAATAACTACAATTTCTGTAATGCCCTAGATGGTAGCATTCGTCATATTTAGATTTCTTTTGAAAGCACATCTAATGAGATATAGGTAAAGGGGAAAGCGTGAGAGGGTGAACAATACGCAAAGCTGACAATTGGATTTACGGATGCTGCCTCTGCTGAGGCATTAGCAGTATCAGGTATACATTTCATGAGATCTAAAACTATGAACAGCAGTGGCAGCATGGATCAGTGGTAGAGTGGTTGCCTGCTAGCCCTCAGGTTGTAGGTTTGATCCCCTTGGTGGACATGTTGAAGTATCTTAACTCCTAATGCTGTGTCATCACAAGTGGGAGCCTCGTAAGGTGAAAAAATGCTATAGAAATGATTTACACTAACAGTAAACTGCTGCAATTTTAAACCCAATAAATATCTAGTTTTTTAACAGTTATTGGCCATGTTTTGAAAGATTAATCACATAATTTTTGTCATATACTGTTATTTTACAATCTTGTTAAAATTACAGTTAAAAACTGTACTTTAACACATTCACTGCCATTGACGGCTATAGACGTAAAAAAAATCATTTAACAATTTCTATTCGTTTATCATTTTTCCCACTTTTGTTAACAAGAATTTTTTGTGAGATTTGTGATTAATCGTGAGTTAACTAGTGAAGTCATGCGATTAATTACAATTAAAAAATGCAATCGACTGACGCCCCTAAGTTTTAATAATATTTTCTTTTTTTTCGAATCGCATCAGGCGATTACATTTTTTAATTGTAATTAATTGGATGACTTCAATAGTTAACTCACAATTAAGCACAAATTTTATATCTGTTCTAAATGTACAATAAACCTTTTTTTTCTAGGTTTTCATACTCTTGCTAAAAAAAAGTGGAAAAAAATGTTAAACTAATAGAAATGGTTCAAATGAATTTTTGACATCTATAGCCGTCAATGGCAGTGAATGAGTTGATTATGGGGACGAAATCTGTTTTTACAAGATAATAATTTTCTGTTATTTCACAGTATTTTTCTGGCGCCCTAGCTGCCGGAAAATTACTTCTTTTTTTTTAATTTTTATTTTTTTACAATATTTCCAAAAGCAAATTTAATTGGCAGCAAGAATAATCAGAAATGTTGTATGTAGCAATAAATGAATAATAAAGACTTAAGGTTAAACCACCTGTGCCACAACTTAGACCTGGTTTCACCTGCGAGGTGCAGAGCAGTCTGCCAAACTCCCAAACTAGACTTGTTCTGTCACAAAAATTAAAATACGCCAGTTTTTACACCAAGAATAGCTGTACGTGAATAAATAAATACATTATAAACAGAGGTGTGTTGTACGCAGCGACAAATGAATGATAAGATTAATACGCTGTTTGTGTTTACTGCATCCATTGTATACAGACGCGAATGAAAAGAGCAGCACGACTAGTCAGGAGCATTGTATGTAAAAATATAAATACTACATATATGTGGATGGATGTGAATGACAAACATTTTGTGGTTATAAATAAATATGAATGTCAGCAAGAGTAGAGTATGTAGCAATACTTGAATAAGAACACAATGTGAAGAAAAAGCAGCCGTGTTGTGTCTACTATTGAACACTTGAATACAAATATGGCACCTCTTGGAGAATCCCCTTGATGGTTTTTATAGAGTGCTGCATCCAGCAGCTCTTTTGTGGACTTGCAGGGAAGACAGTTATCAGCCGATAAAGCTGAGCGACTCCCCAGGCAGCTTATTAAATCAGCACCTGACGCACGTGTGTGTGTGTGTCACTAGAAGGGTAGGACACACAGCAAATAGTTGCCCAAAGGAAAGTTTCCATTCATTCTGTGTGTGCGTGTTGGCTTATTGCAGCCCGCAGCCATGGTCAACCTCCTTCTATCACGACGCGACATTGTCTGTTCATTCCCCGCCGTGTTTGTGTTTGTCCAAAGTCAGCCCCAGTCCAGGCCTCAAAGCAAAATGTCCGACTTCTTCTTCTTCTTATTGGTCACTAGTGAGTCACTGCGTTTGGTTACACAACAGCCCGAGTCACGCCGCATCTGTTGGATGTGTGTGTGTGTGTGTTTGTATGAGATTCATTTTCATACATGCACTGGGACAAAATCATGAATTCCAACGAGGGATAAACACAATTTATTACCGATAGTGGAAAGAGTTTTGTCAATGAGTGAGAAAATGATACAAGAGAAAATGATGACACCTTGAGAATATGAAATCAAGAGACCATGACGTGACAAAACAATGCCAATATTACTTCATGAGAATATGACAACATGAAACTACGAGAACCTGGTGTCATGAGAATGCAACAATGACATTTCTGTGCAATGTTAAGCACTGGTTGCATTTCCACTGCTCTGATTGTATGATAATGAGTGGAGCCGCTTTGATTGGTTGGAAGTCAGCTGTGTTCCATCCCGTAATGAGAACTAGTGAGAACTGGGAATGGGCAAATACAAATAGAAGTCATTGGCATTGGGCTGATACCAGGCTTTTTATCTTTTTTTTATTTTTATGAACGGTTGAATGTTGTTTTTTCCGGCTCCATACACAACTCAGAACAAACATCTCTTTGAATAAATCATTTACCCCAACAAGAGGTATAGGCTAAGGCGCAAGGCTTATTACTGGCCTTCCTATGCAGTCCCATGAGACTGAGATAAGATTTCAACATTTTGGTATTCACGATGTGGGCATTTTATGATCAGGAACTACAAATTAGAAATTAGAAGAATAGAAATTTGTGATTAATTTCACACTATTTTAAGGAAAAACTTTATATTTGTTTATATAAGTATTTCTTAACTCATTTACTGCCATTGACGGCTATAGACGTCAACAAGAGTATGAAAACCTAGAATTTTTATTTTTTTTACATTTAGAAAAGATATAAACTTTGTGATTAATCATGAGGTAACAAGTGAAGTCATGGGATTAATTATGAAAAATTCCTTATTTTGAATAATCTTTTCTTCTTCTTTAAAAAAAGTAATTAAATTATTTTTTATTTTATTTGTTATCTTTTTTTTTTTAAAGAAAATATTATAAAAATTTAAGGGCATCAGGCGATTAATTTTTAATCATAATAATAGCATGACTTCACGAGTTAACTCACGATTAATCCAAAATTTTATATCTGTTCTAAATGTACAATAATATATTTTTTTCTAGGTTTTCATACTCTTGTTAACAAAAGTGGGAAAAATGTTAAACTAATAGAAATAGTTCAAATTAATTTTTTACCTCTATAGCCGTCAATGGCAGTGAATGAG
This sequence comes from Vanacampus margaritifer, assembly GCF_051991255.1. NCBI lineage: Eukaryota > Metazoa > Chordata > Actinopteri > Syngnathiformes > Syngnathidae > Vanacampus > Vanacampus margaritifer. The sequence continues at coordinate 15,333,011 of NC_135433.1, read as the reverse complement.
TTATCATTGTTTTTTGGGGGAAATTTTATGCATAAAAAATGCTGGTGGTATCGGTACTTGGTATCAGTGGTTGGTTATCCGAACATCCCTAATGAGAACGCTACATCATGAGAACATGAGAATATGTTATTTTAGATTATGACACGATGAGACCCTGACATCATTACAATGTGAAATCAAGAGATCGAAACATCAAGAAAATACGATTTAAAAAAAAAGACATTGACATCATGAGAGTGACATCAAGAGAAAATGACATGATGACGAGAAAAGGACCCCGTTAAAACAGGACATTCTGAGAAAATGACATCTTGAGACTAAAACCACATGAATGCATGCACTTAGTACAAGAGTAATAACAGGTAAGAGCATTGTGTGTTTTCTTGAGGTGATTGCAGAAGTTTGTAATCATGGCCTAAAAGCCCGAACATAATGAACCCGTCCACACGGCACCATGAAAAAGCTCCTCGAGAAGGAGGAACAATGACAGCCGCTAAAGCATGGGTGCAAGTCCAAATAACAGCCCCCCCGCTTCTTTTAGCCGCCGACGTTAACAAAATGAGAGCTGCTCATTGTGCATCTGACAAACTGTCCAATTGAGTCGCAAAAAAGGACGTGAATGTTTCATTTGACTGCGAGGGAGCCGCAAAGTGACTGTTAGCGGCGGCGTCGGGTCACCCTGGGAGCCATTTTAGATGGACGACATTAGCCCCGTCGTCACTTTTAATTACAGGCAGACGCTTTCCGCCCCCACGCCTGCATTCTTCGCTCAAGTCATAATAGACGGACCTCAAGGTTGGATGTGAGCGCGCTGATAACGAGGCAGGAAGCTCACGCTGATTGCTGACACGATGAGAGTTACGTGCGCAGGTGTGTGCGTGTGTAAGTGTGCTCATCACGCATGCACTGCAGTTACAGTCTGCTTTGGCTCTCCAGCAGCATTTACAATTGTTTGTGTGGTGAGTACATGCTGTGCTGGGGGAAGTGGGACTGCATCGCTGGATACAAAATGGAATCTCAGCAAGGATTGTAATCAGCTTGAGAGATTCTGGAACTGGAAAGTGTCAAAGTTCTTCTAAATCCTCACACATATCGATGACCTCATGTAGTCATGTTCTCTTGGTTTCATGTTATCATGTTCACAAGGTGTCATGGATTTGTGACATAAAAGTCTCATGATTTCACTTTGGTCTCCACATTGTCATGTTCTCATAAAGTCTGGTTCTCTTAATGTCTCGTGGCGTCATGTCCTTATGATGTCATAACGAGGGGTGTTCATTTAAAGTTCCTTTAAAGCCACACTTTTTTTTTTACGCACGATTAATGACCGCCCCTTACTTGGAAAGCCTGTACTGGGGGAATTCCAGGCGCAACGCAGCAGACACGTCTACGTCAAAATTTAGCTGTAATAAATTTAATAATAATGCATATATTTGTGGAGATTAGGGTCAAGTTGTAATTTACATTTTTAAAAATGTGCAGAATTTCACAAGTTGCTCCATGTGAACGATTTGATAGCTTTTAATATGAAAAGAAAAATGCATTGAGCTGTCAACAATGTCTTACAAATGCAATTATGCCATCTAGTGGCAGAAATATGACCAACACAAATCAATATCACATTAGTTTTTTTTTTACAGTACAGTACATCTTTTAACTAATTTTAACTCACTTTTATGAACTATTATGAAATTACTGTCTCAGTGACTAAAATATTTATTTTTTATTATTTTAAAATGTTTCCACTTTTATGTTAACAACAGTATGAAAACTTAGACAAAAATATTTTCTTGTAGATTTAGAACAGATATAAAATTTGTGATTAATCGTGTGTTAACTAAGTCATGCGATTAACTACGATAAAAAAATTTGAAACGCCTGACGTCCCTAATCATAACATAACATACTGTCATTTCCTATTGATCTCATGTCATGTCCTCATGATGTCATGCTTTCATGATGTCATGGTCACAACGTTCATGTTTGCATGATACCTGATGTTTTCATGGTGTCATGCTCTCATGATTTCATGTTACATTGTCATGTTCTCATCATGTCATATTTTCCTAGTGGTCTCATGATGTCATGGTATCAGGATCTCGAGGTATTATGATATGTCGGCATTTTCTCATGATCTCATGGTGTCATGTTGTTATTCTTTTGGTCTCACGATCTAACCTTGATATATTGTCGCGTTTTTTTTTTCCCAAGTTGTCATATTTTCATAGTGTCATGGTCTCATGATGTCATGTAATCTTGGTCTCTCATCGAGATGTCTTTATGATGTTGTGGGTTCAAAGTTGCATGTTCTCATGTCCTCATATTGTCATGTTCTTATGATGTAACCTTTTCATAAATCACATTCTCATAATGATTGAATGAGGTCAGAATTGTCTGTGTGTGCATGTGGTTTTCCATCATGGTGCGTGATGATGTTTACTTTGGGGTGCTGTGGTTGGCGCGGTAACAGAATCTACTTCTACGGCGTGGGGTCGATATAAATAATGAGTTTTGTCAGGCGAGCAGCGATTCGCCACTGAAGCCAACCTGAGCGCGAGTGCTCGGCCCATCTGTCAAGCTGAGACAATAAGCTCCGAGCCATCCGCAAACAAATTGCTCCGCTTCCCCGCCGTGAAGCCCCGCCAGGCGACTTGGCTACCGATGTAACACGGGGAAACAAAACAGACAGGACATTCCAGTACAACAATGGGCAGCTAGTGATTGTGAAAGCGAAGGAACTTCCGCTTCCATCATTGAGCCGGAGGCCTGATGTCCACATCCAGACAGATACTTTTCGAATTTACTCCTCAACACAAAGAGTCTCAGTTGGCAGGAAGAAAACAGTCAAAGAAGCAAAAGCAAGACTAGAAGAACCAAAGCGTCATGTTAACCAATCAAAAAACAGAAGAAAGACATTTTGGGGAAATGATACTTCAATAGCAACAATGGGGATTTATATTTATGGACTGAACATAAAGTTATTCAATTGATTTCAATTCGACTTTATTTATAGAGCACTTTAACAACAGCAGCTCTAACAAAATGATGGACTTAGGATCAAACATAAAACACAAACCACAATAAATACGACAACAATAACAACAACAATAATAATAATACAACAATAAATTAAAAAAGATTAGATGTGTAATTACTTTAAAATTATTTCATTATAATAAGATTAAAATAATTTAAATAATATATTCTTTAAATTAATATCAATATTCATTACAAAATATTGTAAATAAAACAAAGGTTAAATAAAGTATGTTCAACAAATAAGTCAACTTTTTAAATGAAAAACATAAAAATGTACTAATCAAATACATAAAATATATTTTAAAGCATTTATGTTGAAAGTAAAAAAAAAAACGATTTTATAAGATAATAAATTATACTATATTATCTACATTCTAATTATTAAAGTCAACTAAAATGAAATTATTTTATTGGCATTGAACAAGGAAGCGACATGAAAAAAGTTATAATTTTGCCCAAATTGAAGACCGATCTCAAGTTCTGTTACACAAATACACATTTTTATCATTATTAGGGGTGTGCTCAAAATATCCATACGGGAATCTATTATTGTGGGCCACTTACAATACACATACGATTTGATACAGTGTTGTCAGAATCGATTTTGCACATTCATTCATAAAGTTTCCCGGCACGTCGCTGAAAGCTGTGCCGTGCTGTGCAGTACGCATACATTTCAACAAGGCATGGTAGCACTGTTAACATTAGAAGAAGACATTTTTGCCATCCAGCAGAATAAAAATCTCATTTGAGTATAAATATGACTGTTTTCATCAAAATGTATGTTAAGTAATGTAAAATATCGGGACACGTATTGTCTTAAAGCCACATATACGCGTGTATTGTGTTATGTATCACATCGTGACCCTTCTAATGCGATATGCATTGTATCGCGAGGTTGTAGGCAATACCCATCCCTAATCGTGATCCAAATAAAAGTGTGAATCCAAAGTATCTCTCCAATTTGATAAAAACATCACACGCATGAGGATAATGGGGCAAACTGGCATGACAGCCTTCATCGAGAAGCGCTAATAATTGGGCGGGATGAGGAAAATTGCTTCAAAGCGTCTGTTTAAATTAAGCCCCGCATCATCTTCATTAGCATTAGCGGCGACACCAAACAATCTTCATCTCATCTCAAATTGTGCTACACAAAATATTTCATCGGTGAGATTGACAGGATCTCCAATGAGTCTCATTTCCTCTGCAAATTGACATATATACAGAAGCGGCGGTGTGAGGGCGACGTGGTTGTCGGCCGAGCGGGATTTAACTGTGGTCTAATTTGAAGTGGTCAGCTGGCTGTCAAAGATGCAGGTGGCTAACGAGGCCATGATGAATACAAGGAACGAAAATGAAGTCACGGAAGGATGTGGAACGTTTGTACTGTGAGTGCACAAAACCATTAGTCAAAAGATAGGGCATGATATGCTGCTTGCGATTATACATCACTGATCTCAAGACCACGTCGCTGACACTGCATGCTTGACGTGTGGCTAGTTGTGCTTTGGTGTAATGAAAATACAATTCTCTAGTTTGGACAGTGCATGATATGCTGCTTGCGGCTAAGCCTCACTGAAGAAGAAGAGGTATAAAGGAAACTATTGACGCTGCATGCTTGACCTGTTGCAACTACAGACACTGTTAGTCCACATATTTATAAGTTATACTTGAATGTCGCTGTCATGGAAATACCTTTTGGTCAAGACAGTGCATGATATGCTACTGGCCACCACGCCTCACTGAACTCAGGAAGAGGGGAAAAAAGCAGGCATTGTCATTGCGCTGTTGACATGTGCTGTAGGTAGTCACAAATATAAACTTCTTCAGCAAAGACAGTGCATGGTATACTGCTTGCTTGCCGCTGAGCCTCCCTGAATTAAATAAGAAAAAAAAGACAACACACATGCTACATGTCCAACATGTGAGTTGTCGTCACGTAAATACAGGAAGCGTCGTCAAACAAGATGGTGCATGATATGCTGCTTGACCAAGGAAGCATGAACAATATTTCGGACGAACTGACATATTAAATATGTGCTGTTATATTTGCATGTGATCAGCTTCTCAAGCTTATATTTGTCATTAATTTACAGTTTGCAGCTATACAACTGGATCCACTGATGTATTTAAATAAAACAGTGTGGTGTGCTCAAGGCTAAATTGAACCACTAATGCAGATGAAAAGAGAAAAACAATGAATGCATGTAGCATTTTTTTATTACATTGCACAGCATGGAGAAATGCACTTACATGAGAATTAAACGAGTGGCAATAAAAGCCCTGCAGCTGTCAAAAGCTTGTACAGTGTAATGCATAAATTAGCCTTCTTTCTGTGGGGGCTAACACCTGGAGAAACAATACATTGGAATGAGAAACCAGAAGGAAAAAAATACTCTCAAATAATGAGAAAAAAAAATTTGGTTTGATGCTGAAAAACAATTAGCTGTTTGCTCTCCCCCCCCCCCCACACACATTTCCATCACTTGCGGCCTCGGGTGTAGCGACAAGCTAATTCATTGCGACTAACGCTGTAATTGCCACAAATCAGCTTCCTCGCCGCGGTTAGAAGAGTCTACATTAATCTGGGGTACATCTGCGGGACTTCACATACGTCTCCTGGGTTCTATTTTGATTTTCAATCACGAGCGTCGTATGCAGCAGCGACGAAGGCTGTGTGATGTCTGAAAGGAGGGTGGCCTTTATTTAAAAGAAAGGGAGGTGCGGGCGAAATACCAAGTAATATTAGCAGTGTATTACAGTGATGCCTTGATATGCAACTTTAAATTGTTCAAAACACTTGCATCTCAAATCACATTTTCCCATTAAAATCAATGGAAATGCCAATAATTTGTTCCAGCCTCCCCCCAAAAACAAACAAGTTGTGTGTTTTAATGAGGAAAATAGTACTCTATAATGTTATAATGTATACGCTCTAAAGACATACAGTAATGACATAATTAAATAGAATTAAAATGAATTAATATGCAAAACTGCATCAATTGAAAGGCCATTCCTTCCTTTCCTCAGTCCTTTGGTCCTAATTTGTTGGAATTTAGATGTTTCTGGGGTTGGTGAAAGACTCTGGTTGGTAACCCGGTGGGTAGTAGGTAATGTCTGGTCGGTGCTGGATTTCACTTTCCTTTCTTTGATCCTTTCTTGGGTCTCCTGACAGCCTCACGGTATGGGATTTTTAATAGGTTTTAGGTGAATTAATGAGTACCCACTCACACGCAAACACGCACACACATGCACACACACACACCCATGCACATACTCACGCACATACAAAATAAATAAATAATAATAATAATAATAAAAAAAAGAGCAATGATGATGACACGTCGAATCGGTAAAATTACTGAATGAACAATACTGAGCTCTTAGGAAAAAGGAGACAAAAAAGAAAGAAAGGCCATTGTGCTGTTCTTTCTGGTATGCCCACCTTAGCCACGGGGAGGCAGTGTAAGTGCGGCACTAACAGAGCCGTATATAGAGAGTTAGGCCAACTTGGTTTCGGCAGGGTAACAAGATGGCGTCCATATGTCATGTGACCAGCAGTTGACCAATCACAGCGTGTCAATCACAGCGTGTCAATCACAGCGTGTCAATCACAGCGTGTCAATCACAGCGTGATTGGTCAGCTGCTGGTCACAAGACATATGGACGCCATCTTGTTACCCTGTGGCTCTGGGCACTAATATTAGCTACTCTTTGCAGAGGATAAAGAATATATGTCTAACCCTGTTGCTGCAACATTTGTGTTCATCCCATTACAGAAAGGTTTATAGACTGCAACATGGATGCTATTTAGCGTTAGCATTAAGCTATTGGACTGAAAGGCTGTTTAAAATGATTGTATGTAGAAGTGCTTTCTCCTTCTCAGTAGTCACTCATGATTTTGGGGGGGTAGAGTTTCTACGGTACAAGTCCCTTTTATGCTCAGTTTGACACCTTCAACTGGCCGTTGCATTAAACAACTTGAAGCCTGTTTTTGTGGAGGTGGAGGTCAGGAAGTTGGGAAGCTGACGCAACGTCCTAGCCTCCATCTGTATCTTTTCTACAGGCCAGCAACAGGGAAAAGGCTGGTTTTGACGGGCAGTGTGGAAGAGTCGTTCTCCTTTTCATACACTCGCGGGCACTCATCACAGAGGTCGCTTACCTGTCGCCTGCTGTAAACAGGAAATGAATAATTCACGTGGCAGCAGCATCCCGAGGATCTTCATCGCCAGCTAATGAGAAGTCAGCAACCGATAGTCTCAATGTCCTTGAGCTTTTTGCGGAGGGCCGTTAAGAGTAACACACGAGGAAACTGCAAGGGTCTATTTTTTTTATGCTTTGATGTTAATATCTACGCATAACTTTTTCTTCTCCAAAAATCACCAGTCGCGATGTCAATGCGATGGTGCCATCAGGGAACTCCAGTACTCCCCAAACATCGATAGGAAAGCAGTACTAGATCAGGGCACCTACAAAGGCACCACCAATTTAAGACATGTGTACCCAATAAATCTACCAATTTATTGAATGAATGAACATGAAATATTTTTTGTTACTGAAAAACTTCTTTCCACAAGAAAAGACTTCTAACATCAAAACAACACGTGCAGAAAAAGGATATTGTGATGACGCAAGAACAAAACATAACCGGCACGCGCCAAATTCAAAGGGCATGAGTCGGGGTTAGCCTCAGGTCGCTAACTTTGGATAGCACAATTGCCATTAGCCTTATGCCGCATTCGAGGACGCTCGGATGTCGGATATATCCGAGTTGGTTTTTCCCAGTTCCGACCTGAAAGCGTTTGAGGCAAAAGTAAACAACTAAAATGGCGTAGAGTGATAAAGAATTTTTTATTTTGCTCCTCAAAACTTTTTTTGACCTCCAGCAAACTTGCCTTCTCGCAATTTTGTTTAATTTACTGCTTTTATCTTATTATATAAGCATTCCATACAGTTCAATAGTTCACCGTATCATTTCATGAAGAGAGATAGCGGCATACTGTCACATACATTGGGTTAAGTGAAGTTATGTCGAATATTTATGAATGAAGACCGCTAAGTCGAGTAAATAGTTTTACCATTCACTGTCTGTGTGTCTGTGTAGAGCAGAGGTGGGCATCGAAGGGGTGGAGTCCTGCAGGTTTTGCATGTTGCTCTTCTCCAACACAGCTGATATATGATCAGCTCATCATCCAGCTCTGCATAAGCCTGATAACGATCCTGTTCATTTGAATCAGCTTGTGTTGGAAGTGAGAAACCTCCAAAACCTGCAGGACTCCCGCCCTCGAGGACCGAGTGACGTCACATTTTAGTCCATCGGTGAAGTCGGGGTACTTTTTTTTTTCCGACTTTGCAAGTGGAATTTCCTAGTTTAAGGGGGCGTTCCCATACACACTTCCTGGTTTGAACTAGGAAAAGTCCGACTTCCGACCATCCTCGAATGCAGCATTAGATTCACACCAGCGGAAGCGGGACCACGGAATGGAATAACGGCAGCAATGCAAATTGATGCTTTGTCACCAGTTTATGTCCAATAATACGCGGACAATAATTGCGTGCTGACGAGAACTTTATTCATCAGAGAAGCTTTAGGAAAACGCGCACCAACACACTTGATGGTACTACTGTAGTAACACTCGGAATATGTCGTACAACCGGTCAGGTTGAAGCGCAGCTAATGGTGAGTAATATTTTTCATCTTGTTCCATGCCGGTAATTCGAAATATGTCTTCACATGAAAACAATCAGTGGCACTAAAAAGTTTGGGGACCGCTGCCTTTATACAAAATAAATTACAGCACTTCTACATCGACTACATTTACATGCAGTCAATATTTACGTTAAGGATGTTTACCATCAAACTAAACAAAAACAAAGAGATTGACCCCTTGTGTATATAAAACAACCACATAGCTTGGCCTTTGAGTCCACTAGCCTAATGCTAACGCTAAATAGCATCAATGTTGCAGTGCTTCAATTAAGTAACGGACTGAACATAAACAGTGAAGCAAAACATGTGGACAGCCAATATAACAGTACTCACAGTCATACTGTATTAATTTTTTTCTGCTTATAATGCCATATTAGTGCCATAGCGATAAGCTGAGAGAGATATGTGATACAGTAGTTAAAAAAACTTCCAAATTATGACAACAACTTCCAAGAAAAAGACAGCTGCATTAAAGAGACAATGCAAGCAATTTTACTTTAAAAAACAAACAAAATAAAAACACATGTGATTTTCACGCACCAAATATATGGCAACATGTTAGTAAATGAGCCCCTCCAAAAAACACTGAATATCTATCTTGCGTCCCTTCCGTGTGAAGTGTGATTTTCTGTAATGACGTCAAAATGGCAGAGATTGGACATAACTAACACAATTGGGGAGTCATTGTCTCCTATTATCCCAAGATGGGACGTCTCGTTGAAGAAAGCAAGCGTGAGGCTCACCCTAATGGGGTACCGCACGAATGCTATTTTTAGACCGCAAGGCCACGGGACTTCAGCAGCTTAAACCGGAAGGAGGTCAAAATGAAGCCGTTTGGTTGACAAGCCATGCAAGTCGTGCTTGTTTTGTTCGCGTTTATTCCGAGGAAAAAACACAGAGCTGTAATGGAACTTGCAGAAACGACTCCAGACACTACGACCGTCCACATATGAAGGAAGTATTCTTTATTCGTTTCCAGAAGACAAAACTTCAGAGGGATAAATGTGAATGGGGGGATCAACTTGTGCGGACGTCCAAAAGAGCAGTTTAACGCCAGCCAAGTGAGCCTTTCACTTTCATTTGTCGTAATGTTGTGACTGATTTAATAGCTGTTATGCCTGTTCTGTACCAGGACTGGCCCATAAGCACAATTTGCGTACCTTTTTGCATTTGGAGTGCAGTATTTGGGCCAACGAGCACCCACCTGCTAACTCGCCTCGCTACATCTGCAGCGGCACGCGGGGAGCTGCAGGTGAAGAGGCGGGAAGATGCCAGTTGGGTCTGCGGGGTAGCTGAAGTGATTGCTTTTCCCGCTTTCTTATCGCTGCACCAGAAGGCGTGCTTCTCACAATTATTACACACGAGCCACACACACACAGCAGGACTTCTTTACGCCTTCATCCCCTGGCCACTCATTTCCCGCTCTCTTCTGGCCAGGTGAAATCCCGCCGGCTCATACGGATCCCATAATGTCTCAGCTCCACCAAACGTCTGCACGGTCTCTGATAAGAGTCCATATCAGAGGGACTGAAGGCCACGTAGCCCACGACAGCCGGTCACCTTGGTTGTTTTTCCCAAGAGCAGTATGGCTCCCATGTCATGTTTTTAAGGAGGAATGCAAAACTTCCACAACGGCTACAGTGGCATCTGCCACGTGCATAGTGACATCATAAAGTCATGTGGCTATATGATGTAATGTGTGACGGGTACAGACGCTCCCCTACTTACGAACATTCGTGTTACGAACAACGGTACATACGAACATGTCTGCGCGCATGTCAAAAAAATGTTCGGAAAGAGATGCTGTAAGTTAGATTTTGTATTGCGCACCTTTTTCCGAGTACTGTAGTGCTTCTTTCCGCCGCTAATACCGACGCTTGGCGCTGTGAGAGCTCACCCAGCATTGGAGGCTCAGCAACGTGTCGAGGAGGGGGAAGAAGAAGAAACGCCTGTCGCTCATAGATAAAGCCATCGCACTCTTCGAGCAGCAAGACCCAAATATTGAACGTTGCACAAAGGTTGCAAATCAATTGAATGATGCCATACAGTGCTACCGCATCATTTATGATGAAAAAAGAAGAAAACTGTGCAATCGTCGTTAGATCGCTTCTTTCGGCCAGTTTCTAGTAAATCCTCCAAGGAAGATACTCATCAACCCTCATCTTCTTCTCCTCGACCCTCAACTTCTTCCTACATTGAAGTTACGGAGGAGGAAGTAACTTTTGAAGCCCATTCCAGCGACGACGAAGAACCTCTCATGATATAAAATGCTCCTCTTCCTCCTCCTCCTCCTCCTCCATCAAATCCTTAAGCATCGAGTACATCTTCCAAAAGTAAGTTAAACTTCATTTTATTTATCTTATTACGTACATGTACATACTGTGTGTGTCTCTCGCTCTCTCTCTAACATACGTAGTACAGTACTGTACGTATTCTCTTTAAACATAAATTATAATACAAAATATAGCACTGAAGCAACTTACGAACAAATTCACCTTACGAACGATCGCTCGGAACGTAACTCGTTCGTAAGTTGGGGAGCGTCTGTACTGATTTGCGCCGACCTTTAGCTCCCTGCCACTGTATGATAGAAGAGCAAAACGAAGTGCAGTGTTTCCTCGCTACTTTTTCTTTCAGTTATTACAGATTCACTCTATCGCGGGATTTCAGTTGTGATCATTAACGTAATGCAGTTTTTCCTCCCTATTTTGCGGGTTTTAGTGGCACTAGATACTTCGTCGCACCCAAAATCCCCATTCTCTCATTGTGGCCGCATTTGGAAATACGCTGCTTCAGTCAGACTGTTTGGAAACTCAGAACGTTGTTCAAATGGGATTTTCAGTTATTCAGAGTACTTAAAAAAAAAAGTGTATGCAGTACAAGGAAGGGAAACAGTTGCGTTCAGAAATGAATGTGAGCGGAGGATGCTCTAAGAGGACAATGGAAAGTCCGCTTAATAACCATGTTGAAGTTTTTCTTGTTATCTTAAAATTGCTTATTTTAACTAGAATCCTGTGTTGCATCGTAGCCAAAGATACAATCCTGGTGGATTAATGCAAAATCGTAAACCGAAAATAAATTGCCAAGACTACAGTTCTCTACTTCCATAAGGAGAAGAAGAAGAAGAAGACTTCCTATTGTCTGTTACATACCGCTCCATATCGCTCCATATCGTTGGATGTTAAGGTAAGAAAGTGGTTATGAAGAAACGGAGGTTAAGAGGTGTGGAAGTGGAGGTTCTTTAGGCCTGTTAAACATAAAGATAGCCGGGCTGCTTTTGTCTTGACTGTTTTATGTTTTGTAAGATTATCCCATGGTCTGAGATGCCTAGACTGAATCTGTCCCGACAATGGGGTTTGAAACAGATTGAGCAGCCAATCAAATATCAAATGTGTTCAAAATCAATGACCAAAAATCTTACAGTGTGGGAGGAAAACCTACAAATCCAGAGACGTGAATTGTGATGTGAAAGGGAGTGTAGCCAATTAAGAAGTGACCTAACTCAGGAACAAGGAAGCAGACATACAATTGAAGCCAGAAGTTTACATACACTGTGCAAAAACACACATTCAAGTTTTTTGTCTCACTGTCTGAAATCAAATCAGACTAAAACCTTGCCTTTTTCAGGTCAGTCGGGATCACCAAAATTATTTAATTTGGTTAAATGACACAATAATGAGAGAGAACATTTCTTAGTGAATTTTATATGATTTTCTTCGAGGTCAAAGGTTTACGTACACAAATAGTACTATTTCTTTAAAGAACAAGGAGAAGCCCAAATGATGAGGTCATGGCTTTGAAATCTCCTGATAGGGTAAATGACAACGTGCGAGTTAATAGATGACACAACTGGGGATGTATTTAAAGCCACAACTGCAACACTCTGCTAATCTTGTTTAATATCATGGGGAAATCAAAAGAAATCGTCCAGGAAATCAGAGAAAGAAGCGTGGAGTGCCACAAGTCTGCCTCATCGTTGGGTGCCATTTCCAGATGCTTGTAAGTGTCACGTATATCTGTTCGAACAATTATATGCAAGTTTAAACCTCATTTGAATGTCCAGCCATCCAGCCATCACACCGCTCAGGACGGAGCGTCCCAGAGATGAATGTGTGTTGGTCTAAAAATGTGCAAATCAACCCCAGAAGAAAAGCCAAAGACCTTGATTGAATAAAATGGAGCTGTTTGGCCATTATGACCAACGTAACATCTGGAGGAAAAAGAGGGAAGCTTGTAGACCTGAGGTGGCAGCATCATGCTGTGGGGCTGTTTTGCTGCAGCAAGAACTGGAGCTTTTTTATAAAATAGACGGCATCATGAAGAAAGAACATTACAAGGAAATATTAAGGCAACATCTCAAAACATCAGCCAGGAAGCCAAGACTTGGGCACAAATGGGTCTTCCAAATGGAAAATGAACCTAAGCATACTGCCATTTTTTTTAAAGTCAATGTCTTGGAGTGGCTATCACGAAGCCCTGATCTGAATCAGCAAAAATCTGTGGGCGGATCTGAAAAGGCGTGTGCGAGTTCTGTCAGGATGAATGGGCCAGCCTTCCCGCAGAGTACTGTGAGAAGCTTGTGGAAGGTGTTAGATATTATTAACATTTTTAATACTTCATTTCATATATTAACCATTGTTATACATTGTTAACATTTTAATTCTTTATATTAACCTTGTTGAAATGTTTTGTAGACGTGGATAGCAAGTAGTGTTGAACTCAGTATAATTTGACCTTAAGCTGAGACATATTATTTGGTCTAGAAGTTCCTTCTCTGTGGGAAAACACATTTGGTCCTTGAGAACAGAATCTGTTTCGAACACGCACCCCTGACTCTGTTTTCGCTATCGCTCATGGAAAAGTACCCAGAGAGTATGTTTTGTCTACAAATGAAAGAGAGGCGGTCGGTTTTAACTATAAGAAGCCATTTTACACGCGGAAGAGGCACATTCGGCGCTCTGAATTCCACCTGTTAAGTGATGAATTGGAGACTGTCACGATGTCCAGAGATCTCTGTTAGATTAAAATCATTTTTGCAAAGGTGTTTTTTCTTACATTAAATCTGTCTTCAAGTTTTGGAACACGCAAATAGGACAAATATTTTTTATTCCTCTTCAAATGTTACCCAAAATGTTTGACCTAACTCATGCAGTTCAAAGGAAATGGTAATCAATACTAAGGAAATGTATGTAAACTTTTGACCTCGCAGAAAAATCATATAAAATTATCTAAGAAATGATCTCTCTCATTATTGTGGCATTTAACCAAATTAAATAATTTTGGTGATCCTGACTGACCTGAAAAAGGTGAGGACTAGTCGGATTTGACTTCAGACAGTGAGGCAAAAAATGAAATGTGTGTTTTTGCACAGTGTATGTAAACTTCTAGCTTCAACTAAACATAAATAAAAAAAACTACCTGAAAAACACCAGACATTAGCTTTTGTCTTGGTTCAACTCAGAGGTTCACAGACTATCAAGTTCACTTTCATGCTGTCACCGGGATTTCCTTCCCCCCTTGGTCTTTTCATTTTATTTATTTCAAGACTTTTCTGTATTAAAATGCCCCAAGACCACCATTATTCCCTCCACTCAGGTGTCCTCTTCCACGTTGCGTCTCGTGTTTCCTGGTTATTGCTATGTTTCCTCTTTTGTATTTTTCTTAGATCTCATTTGATCATCTGAGATTTCTGTCGTGGAGGACTAGATTCTAGATCAGGGGTGAAACTGAATCTTTATATGTGTGGTGTGCTGCATATAAACTTGTCGGAGCACCCCACACACCGACACATTATAATCACAGCTAATTTTAGCCCGACGTCTGATGGGATAGACTCCAGCTCCCGCAAATCCAGACAGATTAGCCATATAGAAAATGGATGGATAGAAGTGAAGATTCGGAAGTTCCGAGGTGAAGATAAGGAAGTGGTGGTGAAGAAGCGGATGTTCGAAAGTACAAATGAAGAAGTTAAATATTCGAAAGAAAACAACTGGCGTCTATCTACTCCTCAACTGGTTCTCTCAGGGCGACGAGCGAGAAATAAAACTAACATCTTCTCCCCGCCGTCAGCCGAGCCCGCTGACAGACGACAAAGCGAGCTGTCGCCTGTGGCTGAAGAGTGGAACTTCCTATGCGTCTCGGGGACGGCCTCGACAAATGGCGCGTCTCTTTCGCACTCCCCCAGCCCCTCCAAACTCCCCGGGAGACCTTGGCAGATCCCAAAGACGGATTAATCCTGATGCGAAGTTGCTGAAGGCTCCTCGATATACTGACGGTAAGGATAAACTGCAGTGGGATTGATGAGCAGCTACAGGCGGCCATTTTTTTTTAAAGGGGCGCTGCCCCCCATTAAATCGTCATTATTTCAAATCTTGATTGGATCTAAATCGTCGGGGAAATGCTACTGCTAAGCGCGTGCTATATAGCAACACGTAGACACAGCAAAAAAACAACAGTATGAGAAATTTATAACGATGCTTCTGAAGTATCTTTGCGCAAGACAGCATGATGACAATGAATGAGTGGAGAATAACAAAGTGACATTGGAGCTGATGAATGGAGCTGTGTGAGGTGGACACTTAAACACATTTCTTTGATGCTGTGATGCCGCTTGCTGCAATTGCATGTTTGAAGACTCCATGAAAGGCCATTTCTCTTTTTATGTGCTGCAGGCCTGAAAAGAAAGTTCAAGTGTTTTGTGCTTGATTACCTTGGCAGGCAGAGAAGTTTAATGGAGGGAAGGTGCGCAGGACAAGTAGTATGGAGGTTTCAATTTTGGGGGGGAATTTCCCAAGGGATTAATCAATTATTTATGTATTACAAAGCAAGCACTGCTTTAATTGTACAGTATTTGACGGGGATACGAATTTTCATCCTATGATAAATGTGGGCATATGAATTTGGTAGTTTATCATTTGTAAGTATATAAATGGTAAGAATTAAAAATACAACAGGGAAGTTAAAAATTTAAATTTTGAAACGGTTCACATTTTAGAAATTGCAATTATTTTATGTATATATCACATTGAAACAGTGTAAGGACTTTATCAGGCTTAAAAAAAACTTTTTACATTAGAAGAAATTGTCAAAATTTTGTAAAAACTTTGATTTTTTTTATTTACAATATTTTAATATATTGTATTGTATAATGTTTTTTTCTTTTGCAACATTTCACTATTTAAAAATTACAGAAGCGTATTGCATTCACTTGAAGAAAAAATAGTCCTGTTTTTCTGACTCATTTTTGGGTGGAGCTTTGTTTTTTTGAGTTTTTTTCTGTTTTATTGAATATTTTTCTTATTTTTTTAGTACTTTTTTTCTGTTTCAAAAAATAATATTTTTATGTTTTTCAGAATATTATTTTTTTCAGTTTTTCAGAATATTTTTTTTTAAAGGGGTTTTCCCTTCAAAGATTAGAGAACAAACCACAATACAGTATACACATTAAATATTTTATTGAGAGCCAGTAAGTAAACATGACCATCTTATTGCACATGGAGGTATGCGGTAAAGTGTCCGCTTCCGCTATTAGCGAGTGTGCTTGTCAAAAAAACAACTCCGAAAAACAGAGCTGGTGTTCTGTTTTTCGGAAAAAGTCCTGTTTTTCTGACTAATTTTTGGGGGGAGCTTTGTTTTTTTGAGTATTTTTTTTCCAGTTTTTTTTAAATATTTTTTTTCCCAGTTTTTTTTGAATAATTCTTTTTTTCGAATAATTCCCCCCCCTGTTTTTCTGAAATAATCCTCCAAAAAATGTGTCCCAAAAACAGGATTTTTTTCCTCTCAAGTGAATGCAATACGCTTCAGTAGAAATTATAATTTTTTTAAACAGAAAAAAAAAATTCAAAAAAACAGGGAAAAAAATATTCAAAAAAACTGGGAAAAATATTCAGAAAAAAAATCTAATGATTATTTTATAAAACAGGAAAAAAATACTCTGAAAAACTGAAAAAAAAATACTAAAAAAAACAGGGGATTTTTAAAAGAATAAAACAGAAAAAGAATAGTCAAAACAACAAAGCTCCCCCCAAAAATTAGTCAGAAAAACTGGACTTTTTTTTCTCTTAAATGAATGCAATACGCTTCCGTAGAATTGTGCTGTTATTATGTTTTTAATCTGAATAAAGTCAGGGATTTTTATTCATTTTTTACTATCTTATCATTTTACTGGAGATGGGTACCGCTAGGAGGCACAGGTATTGCGCCAATACAAGCAGCTTTATTTTAAGCTATCAGCACTCTCAACAGTGGCCGACACCAATGGCTGAGAGAACGCATTTCTAAGCGAACTGTATCCATTCCCATCTGTCCATTTGCCCATTAAGATACAATTTCTGTCAGTTTATGTACAGTATGTTTTGTAAGGTTTAAATAAATGCTTCAAATGCATTATTAGTGTGCATTTAACAACATTATAACTCATTTTGTGTGGTATGATGACTTTCTCTATGACCGTATTTGATGCATTTACTTATTTTGCCTTATTTACTAACCTGCTTTTATCGACCGAGAAAAAAAGAATGTTGTTATTATTCAGTGCAATAATTCTTCTTTTAAATGCCGATTTATTTATATAGAAATTCTATTTGTAAGGTCATCAACGTGCCTTATAAGGAAAATGGAACGGGAACATGTTGGTAAAAAAAACCCTGCTATTAGCATTTTTAAAATGCTGTATGTAAAAAATAAAGCGGCTTGTCTATTGTGTACAGTGATGTGCGAGATAACAAAATGCTTTGCTGACCTTTGGCTGACATACGCCAACACGGCGAGACAAAAAGGATTGGATGGTAATCTGGCCTTAACTACAGCGGGGGATCACAACACTCCAGACAACAGCGCTAATCAAGACAGAGAACACCACAGCGGCGACAATTACCTTTGATCGCCGACAGCCAAAGACTCCTTACATTATATGTCAACAATGCCAAAGAAAACTATTCACTGATTTTTTTTTATCAGGGTCCTTTGTTAAACTCCACCATTTTTCAGTTAGGGTTTCAAAATCAACGTAGGTTTTAAAATTAGTGCTCAACCCTGGACCTTAAGCATTGGTTTGGGTTTGAAGGGCTTTGAGTCGCTCAATGATGATCAATGCTCCAATAAAGGAAGGCATTGTAAATTGTGGAGCTTCTAAATCCTCCTTTGCCAGCGTGCTCGCCGCCATCCGCCTCAGGCAAACACATCTGCGAGGTCGGGGCTCCTCGCAGAACATCGGGGAGTATTTTAAGGGCCTTACCTCTCGTAGCCTTACTAATCTAATTCACACTTCCCCTGAGAGGAAGGGGAGGAGGAGGAGGAGGGGAAATACACATCTAAGGAGACAAATTGAGCTTCTCTGGTCCAGAACATGACGGGGATGGAAAAGCTCCGGGATCAGAGCGGCACGGCGTGACGGCGCCGTTATCGGCCGATGCACGCGCCCATCGCCACGGAAGAGACAAATTCAGCAAGCGCTCAATAGTACACAGCGGTAAAAGTGTTATGTCACTTGGAAAAAAACACAACTAACGGCTTAATTTCGCTTGGTTGCTACACTGTTTTTTATACATACTCTATGTATATTTTATTCATTTGATTGTATAGTGTCAAGCAAGATAAGGTCAATGCTTTAGGAGGGAGTCGACATTATTTTTTCATGAAATTTGAAGATTTAAAGCCCTGATTTGTTTGCATTATTGTTGTAATCCGATTTATGACTTTTGAACTGATGATAAATAAAAATAAAAATAAACTGCCTTTCATATCAATTTGTGGTTCATTTTCCTTTTTTAGTGTAAGACTAACCTATAAGTACCAAAACATTTACATATAATAAATCTGTTATTGTCTATTGTAATAATGATTAATTTATTGCTTGCATCTGATAAAACACATGGGAAGATGACCTTGAAAAAATAATCATATATTAAATCACAATTGCAATACTGTGGGGAAAAAAATGAAATTTGACTATTTTCAAAATGGTTGAGCTTTAGTTCTAAGCCCGGTTAGTGTGTCAGGGTAGGGTTTCAAAATAGTGTTTCTAAAAAGGGTTTCAGATTCAACTTTGCAGCGAAGAAAAGGGTTTCAAATTCAGGTTTTAAGATAAGATTAGGGTGGCATAGTAAGGACTTCAAGATTTTGGGTCTCAAGATTTTGTAAATATTTCAGTTAGGGTGTCAAACAAGGGATAGAGTTTCAAAATAGTGTTTGAAGCCATGTTAAGGTTTCAGAAAATTCTTTGTGTTTCAAATTAGGGTACGAGGTAAAGATAAACTCTAAACTTGACTTCTTTCATTTTAAAGACAGAGTCAGGCTGTCACAGTCATGCTTCAAGCCTGGTTTAGGGTGTGAAAACAGGGTTTGGGTTTCAGATTATGGCTGGAAAACAATGGGAGGGTTTCAAATCAGAGTTTCAGGAAACCCCGAAAATACGAACCTGTCGTCCCCGACAGGAAATGACGCACGTTTTTCAAATCACTTTAACTCCGCAACCGTTTGCACTAGCAACATAATTCCAATGGATTCTGAAAGCAGAGAAGTGGAGCTTTCCATCGAGAAAAAATACAAAAAAACAGATGGGCTGCTATAATAGTAGTATCTAAAGGGTTAAGGAATCAAAGTATGACTTCAAGACTGGGCTAAGGTGTCAAATTAGGGTTTCAAGACAGGGCTGGAGACTTGAAGTCAAGGATGGGGTTTCAAGGGACTCAGTGTTCCATATTATGGTTTCAAGACAGGGTTATAGTGTTCAATTAGGGCATGTAGATTAGGTTAGGGTTTCAAAAGAGGGTTGGGATTAGGGAGGGTTAGACTGTGTTAAGGTGTTGGTTAGAGTTTCAACTTAGCATTTGAAAAAAATGCTTTGGGTTTCAAATTTGGGTATAAAGACAAGGTTAACGTTGTAGACAAGAGTTTGTTTTTCAAATTAGAGTTTTGAACAAGCGCAAGGGTTTCAAATTTGGCATTGAAGAGTTTCTAGTTTGGGTTTGTAAACAAAGTTGTCAAAGTGAGGTTTCAGTTAACTGTTCAAACAAAGGTTAGGTCATTGTTTTGTATTAATGCTTGAAGCTAGGGGTAGGGTTTCAAAGTTAAGGTTTTAACATAGTATTTTAAATGAAGGTTTCCCTTATAGGGTTATTGTTTAAAATGTGGGTTCTGGGCCAGGTTAAGGATGTGTAGCGAAGAATTAAATAGGGTTTCGTGGCAGGGTTCGGGTTTCAAATGAGTGTTTTAAGAGCAGGGTTGGGTTTCCAGTTAGGCTTTTAAATGATGATTTCAAGCTATGATTAGGTTAATGCTTTGTATTTCAAAATAGAATTCCAGTCACATCACAGAGCACTGACAATCACGAGTCTTCAAGACTGGAATTCTACCACCAATGACACATCCTCTACTCCGTAATTAGCTTGTCCCGCTTAATCGCTCCCTATTTGCGGCACCTGCAACACTTCAGGCATCTCCCATCTTTGTAAGCCATCAATACGGGAAATTTGCAACGTGGGAATCAGATGCTATTCTCCTATAAACACGCGGCAGCGGCACGGGGGTAGCGAGTGGGGGGGATGTGCAGCCGCGGCTAAAAAGACAACCTTATCAGCTTGTGCCCGGAATGAAGGCGCTTGTTCCATGAAAGAGGAAAGCTTTGCGAAAGATAAGCCGCTGTGGACGCAAGCTAAGGTAAGCCTTCAGACTGGAGCCGGCGTGCCGAGGACTGACTGAACGATAGCCGATCTGTGTGAAAGGTACAAATTTAAAACAGGGACGGGATAGTTGAAGCTGACTTGTGAATTTTCCAGCTTCCAACATAGCATGGAGCCATAATAGAGGTGGGAAATCGTGTGTATAAAGGATTAGCCAAAAAATGGGAGAGAGTTATATTGGGTAATAGTGTTCAAGCAGTGAAACATAGCCCCTTTGATACTGCTATCAAAGTCGGCTTTTCCCCTCCGGGGTTCTATTCTTTCACAAAGGACCCCTTCCCGCCTCTTTTATGGCTCTGATACCATGTCTGAAGCTAGAAATCCACCCGTCGATTTCATATCACCATTCTGTGTCGGTACGTTTCAAACAGAAAAATTACACGGCGAGAAAACATGATGGAGTCGGCAACAACACCAATTTGAGGCGCTCTGGTTTTCCGTTGTACTTATGCCCTGTCCCAACCTCCATTATGTCACCTCTGGAGCTCAACAACTACCAGAATGGCATGTCGTGTGTTTAAAACAAACACACAACCTTGACATAAGAATGTCTCTGCTAGCTTAATGTTAACACATAACAAAAAAAATCACAATAAATAGGCTAACAATTAGCATTGATAGCTGCGGTGCTACAACCCTCTTTGAACACAAAGGGTTATTTCCCCGCTCCTGACATAGCTACAAACAAGTCAACAAGCCTAGGTAGGCGCTGCTGTTTTGGTTATCAACAGAGCAGCTCACTCTTTCATTTCTGTGTTGTTATTACAGTAATTAATTTTTGGAATGAATCTTTTTAAACCGTTTTTTTTCCTTTCTCGATTCATTCATCGATGGCTTCCTTCATCTTTTTACATCCCTTTTCACTCGCTCTCCTTCGAGTCACTGTTGCTTGTTGAAGTCAAGGTCGGAACTTCGAGCTGAGGAATCGTTGGCCACTCAAAGACATGGATCGGGACATGGATCTGGAAAGTGTGCGCACACGCACACAAACACACGGTGTGTTCGGGAGCATCGGGAAACGTGATATGTAGCCGCGCTTTACCCTCAAGGCCTCCGTCTTTAGCCTTAGCACCAGAGGATAAGTGACTCTCTGTATGCGTGTGTATGTGTGTGTGTTGTGTGGGTACAACATGGGACCATTACTCATGTTGTCAGAGCCCCCCCCCTCACTCGGCCTCACACATACGCGCGTACGGCTGGCGGCATCCAGAAGCCGTCACTTCAGCAGCACACGGGCCAATCAAAGGAGAGACGTCACTTCAAACCAATGACTACAACTGTCACTCACAGACGCCATTTTCTCACCCCCCAAAAAAAGGGGACGGGCGGGCCAAGGGGACCCCAAGGGGCCACTGTGTGTTACATATGAAGAACATGTGTATGTGCGTTGACAATATTGTCCTGCACTACAACACAGCAGAATAGAAATGGGGACATTTCAAGCAATTAAAGGCGGTTGTAAACACTTAAAGACATGTCCGGCTTCCAGTAGGTGGCGCAATAAAAGGCAAATGAATGACAATATATTAACAGCTGTGAGTGGGAAGAACCTGAGATTCTGTAGAGGTTCTAACGGTGAAAATGAGTTTAACAAATGGAACACAATTTTTACCTTGCTTCCACACAAATTCACCACATCTCACTTTGTTTATTTAATTTAATTGCTATTAATTTCAATATGAATTGAATTAAAACATCAAATATTGCTTTCAATAGTCATTAGTAGTTTTTAATAATTGTAATTTGATAATAATGTAATTTATAATCACATTCAAAATAAAAATTGGGAATAGGTGAGTACGCAGGACAGGTATCGTTATCAGGTCGATACCTGGCCTTAGGTATCAATACTGTACTTATGATGTGTCCGCCCTCTTGTGGCCGATTTTCACAACAAGAAACTATACATCCATCCATGAAATTAAAAATTAGAAAAATAGAAAATTGCCATTAATTTGATGAAATTTGAAGGAAAAAGGCTATGTTGGAATATATAGATATTTCTTTAAAATGATCTGTCATTGTTTTTTGGAGGGGAATTTTGTATATCAAAAGTACTAGTGGTATTTGCTATCAGTGACGACGGAATAGTTGAGTACTTGTACTGGTATCCGTGTGATAAAGAAGTGGTATTGAACATCCCTAATAAAAAGTATTAATAAATACTTTAATAGAAATTCAATTAAAAAACATCCTAAACTTTTTTTTTTACATTTGGATTTTTTTTTAATTAATCACTAATTTGGGTAATTAAAATGAAAACATAAATTGCACTAAAATAATAATAATAATGTTTTTTGTTAAAAAATAAAATAAAATAAAGCATGAAACATTCAACTGAATTATTCATTATTTAAACATTCTATTTTTCTTCATCACATCCATAAATAATTTCAATTACAATTACATTTATGACTCTACTCAAAACTTTTAATATAAATTACATTTAAAACTAATCAAACATTTTCAGCAGCATAATTTTATTTTACATTTATTGTTAATATGTATATACATTATATTTTTAAATAGTCCATATGAGTACATTAAAGCAAAACGTTTTATTCAAAATACATTTTTATTTCTATACAAATCCAACTAAAAATTCATTAATACAGTACATATATTTTTTCCTCAATTCTGACTGTTATGTCTGTATATAATGTCATGAAATTACACCGAATTCACAGTCCATCCCTATTCATTGTTGTACAAAGTGTCAGCTAAACCGACCATATACGAGCCACCATTCTATAAAGACTCACTGATTACCAACCAGATGCCAAATGAAAGCGCGTTGCATTGCGAGTGACGACTCTCGCAAAGAGCCCGTGAAAAGCACACAACATCAGAGGATGCTGATGAGTTTCCAAGAAAGGAAAAAAAAAACTGCCGTCACCTGCTGGACTCTTTTGTCTCCCCGGGGACGCGCGAAACCATCAAACCACATCGCAGAGACGTGTGACAATAGCAACACCGCCAGCATTCGGATAAATACATCAAAATGTAGGACAAGAGCAGAACGTTAGCATACAACACTTCAGTTAAGGTGACAATAAATATGACATGCGTCATTCTTATTATTATGATCCTGCATATTTAGGTTTTGATAGATGCTGCAAACACTGCGGGGACGAAAGATAACACAATTTGACTGCAGTGCTGTTTGTCAAGCTAATAAAACTGTGCGTGCGTGCGTGCGTGCGTGCGTGCGTGCGTGTGCCTGTGCGAGCAGCCACCTTCACGCCTCAGGCCCGACGACGATGAACGCCGAGGCTCGGTAGGTTCATCCATCCATCATCCAGCATCGCATCTGATTTTGTGTTTGAGTGTGTGCACTTCTTGCTAGGCACACACGCGCACGCACGCACGCACGCAGTCACACACGCAGTCACATTTCCAGCCTAAATGTCCCAGCAAAGAAAAATGACACTGCAGTTTAAAAAGTGTGTTGTCACGGGTTGTGCAGATACTGTAGATAAAGTTGTATACAAGTGCATACATACACACACTCATTGTAAAAGTGGGCTATGACACGTAAAGACAGAAAGACAAGAACACAACACGCGTATGTCTTTGTATCTTGGTGGGGACAGCTCATTGACACAATGCATTTCCTAGCCCTTTATCCTAACCTTAACCATCACAATTGATTGCCTAATCCTAACCCCAACCAAAATCCAATTCAAACCAAAACTCTAAAACCAAGTCTTGGCCCTCAAAAAGATGTCTGAACGTGTCCCCACAAGGACAAGTCGGTCCCCACAATGGTAGTTAAGCCAGGGGAAAAAGGGGTGTATAGGGGCCCATAATGTAATAGTAATAATAATAATAATAATAATAAATCAGATTTATATAGGGAATTTCTAAACACCCAAAGACGCTTTGAAATAGATACATTAGCAAAGACAAAGACACACGCACACGTTTGGGTTTACATGTTTAGTGGGGACATCTCATTGACATAATGCATTTCCTAGACCCTTACCCTAACCATCACAACTGACTGCCTTACCCAAACCCTTACCCTAACCCCAACCCATACCCAATTCAAACCTAAACTCTAAAACCAAGTTTTGAACCTCAAAAAGAGGTTTGGACTCATGGGGTCCACCAAAATGTCCCCACAAGGACACCATGTCCCCACAAAGATACTAAACCCAGAAAATGGTCCCCCTGATGCGATATAAACCCGAGCACGCACGCACGCGCACACACACACACACACACACACACACACACACACACACACACACACACACACACACACACACACACACACACACACAAGTTTGTTTTACTGTCTTTGTGGGGCCATCTCATTGACATTATGCATTTCCTAGCCCCTTCCCCTAACCCCAACCATCAACAATGATTGCTTCCCCCTATTCCTTACCCTAACCTCAACCATAACCCAATTCAAACCTAAACTCTAAAACCAAGTCTTTACCCTAAAATTGTGGGGTCCAGCAAAATGGCCCCACATGGACGGGTGGGCCCCACAACTCTGTGAAATCCCGAAATGTTGGCCCCACTATGTAACAAAAAAAGACTAAACACACACACACACACACATGCAGATGTAATCTCACACACACAGTATAAGTGGGTTGGGCCACACAAAGATAGAAAGACAAGAATACACATATGAGGTGTGCGGGGTTATGTTACAAATAGAAGGAAAAAGACACACACACACACACACACAAAGTAGACTTGTGAGTTTGGAACACACTAATGAAGTTATTCCCTTCACAGTTGATTTTTGTAAACTAGCAAAGAAACAGGTGTTTACCCACGTTGAACGGCAGCGGAAGGAAGCCTTGTTACCGTCTAATGAACCTAACCCCTATTTGTTCAATCTCCGACCACCATTTTAAGCAGCGGAGGGCGAGAATGGCTTGTTCATCACAGGGTTACATTCCAGACCACCCCCGCGACAGATGAAGTATATATTTTAAAGGTTTATGTATGATTATGCAGGTATTAATTTTGTCCACTTGGGGTTGCCATCCTTACTGTAGATGTAGCTGTGACTGAATGTGTCTGACTTTAAAAGGCGGGGCCTGGCTGGTTGATGGACGTCGAGTCAGCCAATGAGAGTGTAGAGTTGGCTGGCTTCTAACTGGGTAAACCGTTCACTAATCTGTTTTGAGTAACTCGTCGTCAGTTGTGGCAAACGGCAGATGTGTGGAAAAATAATTGTTACAATATCGGCGAAACAGCAAAGACAAAAAAAAAGTGAAGCATGATATGGCGACGGTAAATAAATTGTTCTAATAAAGTGTAATGATTGTACGTTATAGCACTTGTTTGCTGGGTGTGTGCCTTTAAGAGGTGTGTCCTAGCAAGTGTTTGATTTGAGCTGATGAGTGTTCTCAACTCGAATGCGTGTTTGTCCTTCCTATTTAAATCCCACGCAAAACACTTGAATTGCGTGGCGGCCATTTTAGGCTGTAACGTTTTTGACTGGTTTAAATCAGCGTCTAGACGTGTTAATATTGAGAGAAAAAAATCTCAGCGAGTTAAGGAACACGTCATCTTACGCCCTAAGTCCGCTCATTTGCTGCTAAGCTCTCTCCCAGGCCTGCTTGTAACTCTAACCCCACTCACCAACACCTCCCCCCCGCCCAAGTAATTAGCTGTGATTGAGCCCGGGACCCCTGTTTAGTGCAGATTACCCTCCCCGATCAACGAGAAGATGGAAAATGGCACCCACTCCCCGAGGGACTGGCCTGTAATCAGCCCTCCCACAGCCCATTAAGTACGATGCCTGCCTGGAGGGGCGGCAGGGGTGCCTTCCAATGAAGCCCCCACCTAGCCCCCAACCCCCACCAAAAATCAGTGTTTGCCTAGCGAGTCCCCCAAAAAAGGACATAACGATGCAAAATCAACTGTTCTTGTTGGCTTGCTCGCACGTCTGTTGCGGCGGCGTCCATTTGCTAGCGTCGCAGGCCCGACGAAGCCCTGAAAATCGACAGCAGCCTTTCGTAGGAATTTGTCAGGTTCAGTCGGGCAAAATGACACCACCATCCTGGAAAAATTGCACGATTTGTGCTTGTGTAGCAAGATGATAAACAAGAAAAAGCCAAAGTGACAAAATGCCCACCTTTGTTTTCTCAGAGGTCACCTTGTATCAATAAAAGCCAAATAAATACATTTTTTTTAAAAGCAAAAACTATTCAGAATCTAGATCTGATTGCCATTGTCAGAATCATTAATGAAATTAATTTATGTTTCACATTTTCATATATTTATATATAATTTATTTTTTAAATATGACCGTTTTTCCATACTAACATAACATTATCTCTTCATGTGATTTAATGACAAATTAATTAAAAGCACAATATTTGTTTGAACTAAAGCACATATGCTCAAGGAAGCCTTATAAATATTGTGTAATATTTACTAACTAGCCTATTGTAATTTAACAATTGATTGCACATTCCATATAAAAAATACAAAATTAGTGCCTTGTTTCAATAAAAAAAAAAAAATTGAGCCAAATGATAATTTTAAGGACAAGTGAGATTCATTCATTATTTTTAGTGAATCTGAATATAATCAAAATAAACAGCTTGTTTTCATATACATGAAGTATGTTTTTGGTGATTATACGTTCCATACAATATAGTTAATCCCCCCCCCCCATTCTGGCTGAATGGTGAGTGATATATAGTGAATGGTAATTTTGATGGGCCAGTGAGTTTTATTTAATATTTTAGTGGAATATAGCCATTATTTAGCATATTAAACTTTTTATTTACTTTATGATTTTCTACCAAAATGGAACATAAAGTTCCTGGCGTGGCTCAAGTAAAAGAGGAGGATGCTGTGCAGTCTCTTGAACATCACAATGAGCATGTCCCATTGTAAACAGTTGTTTATTAATGAGGACAAATTCAGGGGACTTTTTGTGTGTTTAATAATTAAGAGCAGCGGACTCACCGATGAGCATGGCGGCGGCGTGTCGGTGTGTCACTCGCATGTACTTGGCCGCCTCCACGGGGAGCACAAATGTTTCCAGACGCGTTTACGCCCGGTGTCGGAGCGTCCCCTCCCGGGTTTGACGTATCCGTGCCGCGACAACCGCCCCCCCGCCACTCCTATTGGTGTCCAGTCAGCGCCGTATCCTCAGTTAAAAACCCTCCCGCTGTCGCTCGCTGCTCGTCTCAGCTTGACGGAGGCGAGGAATGAATGAGGCGGAAGAGAGGAAAAGAGCGGAACAGCCCAGACCTCCTCTGCCTCTCTCTCTCTTTCTCTGACTCCCCTCGCTCGCTCTCTCTCTCCCTCTCTCACTACCTGGACAACAGTACAGATGACTGATGAACGTAATGTCTCTGAAAGAGTGCTTAGCCTCATTTCTACCAGTTTTTGTTGTGGGCATTTTCTATTTCCACCGTTGGTTGTTAATGCTATGATGTAATACTACGATTTAACGTTAGCAATGTAACATCACTATGTTAGACCATGATGTAACTGCACAATCTTAGGGCCAAGATGTATAGCGACGATGTAATGTTACAATAAGTGGATTTCCACTAGTGTTGTTTCAATATCGATATTGGTATCGGCAGAGGCCCCGATACTGCATTAAAACAGTGGTGTCCGATAGTACTAACAAATAACATGCCGATACCATTAATTCTGACGCTAGGACTTTGGATGCAGCATCTTGTGTCTTGCTTATTATGCACAACATTCACTGATGTGTAACATGTTCACTGCATGCCGAGCCAACATATCCTATTGGCCCTTGTTCTGAACCAATGGCAGGGCAGCTTTTTCATTCTGAGAAGAAAACAACAACTTAGGTATCGGTAAAGCTGGGTATCGGAATCGGCATCGGTGGCAAAAAAAAACCTGATATCGGAACAAAACTAGTTTCCATCCACCTATTTTTATTCAAATTTTCAAGAATTGCGAAAAAGAAACTAAATGGAAACGCCAGAAATTCGCAAAAAGGCCAAAAATTCGCCCCAAAAAGTTTTTACGCTTGGAGGAGATGGTTTTTGAAGCATAGCGAAAAAAGGAAAATGCGCATTTTGGCGATGGAAACAGGTTTTGCAAACAAGCTACAAGACCGGATATACGTCGCACGTTTTGACCGATAATACGTCACACGCACGTTTGTAGTCACAATAAATGGCGGATGATAAAGTAAGATATGTTTGGGGAGATGAAAAAACACGATTCTTTCTATATTTAATTAAAGAAAAAACCATGAATGCAATTTTAGATGGCTTTATTAATATCAGCTCTCAATGTAACGACAAACTTCACTTACATGCGGGAGGGAAGACAAACTACTTCCGTTCCATCCGTCAAAACCAACATCCCCACCTGGAACTTCCCATTGTCCCAAAGTTCCGTCACCACAAACGTCATCTCGCGGCACATATTTGCAAAACGAGCGGAAGGAAACGGGCATAAGTCGCATGTCCATTTTGCGTATTTTCACCAAATTCGCATAAAAATTTCAAAACATTTGGATGGAAACCTGACTAATGTAACACTAGGCTATATGGTGTAACACTACGTGGTAACGTTACATGATATAACACGACAATATTATAACTATAATGTGGAGGTACGATGTAACGCTACAATGTAATGCTACTATGTGACACTATGATGCAACAATCCAATAGTAGAGCTACAACATAGAGCTATGAAGTCACGCTACCAAGTAGCACTAGAATGTGACGCCACGATATACCGCCACAACGACGCCATGACATAACGTCACATCATAACGCCACATTCTTTTCTTCTTTTTTTACTGAGAGAGCTCAGTATTCATTCGGTAATCTTACCGATTCGACATGTCATCATCATTGCATAAGGCCACGTTCTAACGCCATAAAATGTAATGCCACAATGACGCCACACAGCTACGTTATGCTACGGCATCACGCTATGATGACATGCTACAATGTCACATTACGTTCAAAGCCCTACGATGTCCCGCTCTAATTATGCAGTGCCAGATGCTGTGCTACAATATCACACTCTTGTCTACGATGTCACGCTCGAATCAGAATCCTTTCAAACTTTAAATGAGGCAAAAAACGGGCACAGTCGTAAAACGTGAGAATCAGTTCCGCTTTCGGCCTTTGTTGACATCAAGGCAGCAGTGTCGTATCCGTGTGTCTGTGTGCGTGCAAATGTGTGTGTATGCACATGACAGACAGGCAGAGCGAATATGAGCGACGATTCCTCTCCTTCACCGCCGTAACCTCTCCTCTTTTCAGCTAAGATGCATCACTCCATGACGCACATTGAAGGAGTGTTTGATTTGTGTTTGTTCTTATGCTGCGTGTTGAGTGTGTTTGTAATTGCGTGCGTTATTGTATTGTTGAAGAGCCTTGGTGCAGTGCTGAGCTGTCCTGGAGCCACGCCAGGGCAGCAAGGGTGCTATCAGGAACTTAATTACAGCGTTAAATGTCTCCCTCTCCGCCTCTCCATGTGCGGCTTCTTCTTCGCTCCAGCTTTGTCTGCTCCAAGTGTGCTGTATATCCATCTCACTCTTCGTCTTGTATCTCTTTTTTCCTTTTTCCGTCGGCTGCAGCAAGAATGTTTCTTGGCTGTGCCCAACATCCAGAAATAACAATCTGGATTTGTCACCTATCACCATCGTATCCAGGATTTGTGATCGTTATTCCATCATCATGTCCCGCACCTCAATAGACCTCATTTCAGACAACATCAACTAATTAACTGTGTTCTGTTGGTGTCCAAGTACTTGTGTCATGATCATTTAGTAGCTTCTTGTAAACAAAGGACTTTGTTTTCTGTGACTGGTGTCATGCATTTCAGTCCATCTGTTTTTGACAGAGACCACAGAGTGAAGACGTTGACTACCAAATTAGCCTCTCACGCTAGCTTGCTAGCCAGGCGGCTATTTGTTAGCACTTTTTCTTGTAGACATTTTTTTTTATTATTTGAATCTTCATTGACAGCTATGATGCATTTGAGTGTCTGTTTGCGATGTTTAACAAAAACACTGAGTGACAATTAGGGATGTAACAAATAAGAAATTTGAATCGGAAAATCTGTTTTGATCGAATCGAATCATTTCAATTTAAAGGCATAGTGTATAACTAGAAAAATTCCCGCGGAAATTTTGAATGGGACTGCTGACTCTTTGGTAATGAGCTGAACAGTTTAAAATTGAAACCACTGGAATCGTATTAATTGGCCCTGCTTACAGCTAAAGTGGAAAGCAATGGCTTGACCACCGCTTACCTTCCACAGCTGGCACCTGCAGGTGGTCGTTGCTGAGTCCCGTGATTCGGGCTCCCGCCACTTGCCACCCTCTGCTTTGCTCTCGAAAGCTTTTACTAGCTTCTTCCACTGCTATATAAATAAAGATGACTTGACTTGACTTGACTAGCGGCTCGATCCAGCCTATGGCTCAGCTAACTCCCACTGGCTGGTCTTGCTAGCTGCTCCGGCTAACTCCTGTTTTTCCCTTGTTCTTATAGACAGACAACTTTGATATGAATCATCCCTGTTTGGGGCGCGGAGGATTTGACTCCATAAGTTTGTGCTGTTTAAATAGGAGTACCCTTGTAAATTAGCAAGTTAGCTTTTCGTGCTAGCAAGCAATCAAGCTGATGCTTGGTTAGCATTTGTTCTTTTTGTAAATAAAGGACATGATTACTGTGACTGGTGTCATGCATTTCAGTTCATCTATTTGTGATTATGTTATGTCTTCGTGCGAGCTAGCTATCCAGCCAGCCGACTGAGATGTAGATCTCCTGTGACTGCTGTGGTGCATCTTTTTTTTGGTTCTGTTTGACAAGAAGTAGCACTTAGTTAATATGTAGACTGGTGGCTAGCGATTCCGAGCCCGCCAACTCATCTTATTTCTCTGACATGCTCATTACATGTGATCAAGAACTAAAGTGTTTAATGGTGCCTTATGTTTATTAGCTGTTGGTTTACGGGTAGAAAATGAGATCAATTCTGCTTTCTGATCCAGCCTTCACCCCGTTAGTTACCCCCACATGCCTCTCATCTTCCCTCGAGCTGCTGTATTCCTCGCTTTTAGCTCAATAAAAAGCACCAAAGCCTTGACACCCATTATGTTGCCGCCGCCACTGGGGTGAATCACAACTGAAGTACAAAGAAAATCCAATCATCTCAGTGTTGGCTGGTCATCTCGTTTCACAGCTATGAGAAACAACAGCTCCGCAGAGCAAATAAAAATCGTCTTTGGTTGTTAACAGTGAGAGGATTCAGCCGGTTGGGGTTGCCGAGAGCCAAGTATCCACGGTGAGTAGAGAAGGTCAAGCTGTCACGCCACAGTCAAATCTTGATAAGTAGTGTTCAACAAGTTCATTCGTTTTGGGAGATTCCTGCCTCACTTTGGTAGCTCTTCAGTGGAACTTAGTTTTTCATATACCCGAGTATAATTCGATTGTCAATGATTTTTTTGTTTTCTTAAACATTTGTTACGGGTTTTACTAAAGAATTGTTTTTCTGTTGTGTTTGCTCCTTGTCCAGCTTGTCCGACCAAATTGTTTTTACCGTCAGTCATTGTTCAAGTATGTGAATATGTGATTTTCAGTTTCTTGTTTTCTGCCTTTTGTGTTCGTGTTTGGTACCGGTATGCTTAAATCTGTTGTACTGTGTTCACCTCCTTTTGTGAGTTCTGTGTTTACCTTGTCGACCTTTTGGCAATGTCATCCTTTGTTACTTCCTTTTTTGACACCATTTTCTGCTCTTTTGGCTTAAATAAATCATGTTAAAACTTCTTGGTTGCATATGTTTGCTCAGGGTAGCCATAATCAGCGTTTGCTGTACCTTTCATTCATTTCTGGAACCTAACCCCACACAAAGAATACCATGCACGTCCACAACTTTATTAAATGTTTTCAATCAATGTCATACCATGCATTTTGAAGTTTATTGTGCGACTGAAGAAAGTTCCAAGTGCCTTTTAGTAAAGATGAGAAAACACACCAAAAAAAGAACTTGTGGCAAAATATAGAAATGGCAGATTGCAACTTGGAGTTGCTTGACAACAAGTCGAGGTGACAGTGGACAGATGACAGGTCATTGCTGGAGCTCTCCATGCAAGTCGGCGAGACTTCCTTGTTCGCCGACCCGCCCACTCGACCATTGAAAGGCAGTTTGCAACGGCGGAGTCCAACCCAACCCAAGACACGCTTAGGACCGCCCCCTCATTTGAATAACATTTCGTCCTGGCAGTGTGGACCAAAACTGCCAAAATAAAAAAAAATTGAAAAAAAAAAGACTAAATATATATATATATATATATATATATATATATATATATTTAAATGACTAAATAAATGACTAAAAGTGAAAATTAAAACGAATATAAAAAATATAATACAAAAATTTAATATTAATAAAAAATACATAAATAAATAAATATATGTGTATATATATATATATATATATATATATATATATATATATATATATATATATATATATATATATATATATATATATATATATATATATATATATATATATATATCAAATTATATTTTTTCATATCTGTTTTCATTTTTACTTTTAGTCATCTATTCATTTATTCATTTATTTATTTTGAATTTGGGCAATTTTGGTCCTCCATACCCAGGAAGCCTCAGTGGTGTTTGCTTTGCAATATGCAACAGACGTGATGAAGAGTGTGACCAGAGTGAGTTGCTTTTGATGTATTTTTTAATGATTTGCCGCTCCTCTGGACCACAAGACACAACAAAGCAAAGGTAGGAAGTTTCTTGTGAATTTCTAAACTAGGGAAAATAATTGCAGCCTGTTTGGGGAGCAAGCAAGAATCAGTGAATCTGCATTCTGTGTGCTTCCATTGCTTTAGGGACATCATACAGACTGCTAACACAACCATAAGCTCGACAATTTCTAGTGTTGCCATGATTGACAGGCTCAAATACGGCGTTCCAGCAGTTACGATCCAGCTTCCTCAGGTTTTCACCGCCAACACGCTGCCAAGACCCGAGCAGGCAAAGATTGACAACATCTTAATAGGCAAGTAAATATCCGTCATTTAGTCTACAAAATATGAACCATCAACCTAAAAAACAACTACAATGAATAGCATTAGTACGTCAGTGCGCAACCTAACAGACTGACTTAACGAAGTGACAGGAAGACTGACAGCACCTTGCATGTGCACTGCGCTTGCACTGAGCGCAGGCCAAAGTAAACCAAAGAGTGACAGATGCTAATGGAAGACAGATGGCACCTGAACGCAACACTCACACTACAGTATTGTCTGCCTTTTATCACTGAGACGTTCTTGTGTATGAAATCGATATTTACTATATTTCCTAGTTTGTAGTGGCCAAGGGGTGTTTATTTACTCAAAAGCAGAGAGCATCGTAGTTTAAGCCTCTGCTTCATACTGAAGGGTAGATCTAATATGTTGAAAATACAGTGTAAACATTGCCATTTCTAGTCAATAATGTCAAATAAATTTTGTTTGCAGTGGTTATAATTTGTATCTCAGGGTATTTGGTACTTGGGCAAATGATGTTGTCCAACAAGTACTACTACATAAGGCTACAATGCAACACAAAGCAATAGTTCATATGCTACAGCTAGCTAGCTAGCTATCAATCTACAATATTATGCTGCAATCTACAGTTTAAGGCACTGCTATGAGTGTTTTTTTTCTTGTGGATGAATGAAGTATCCATCCATCCATTCGTCTATCTACTTTATGACGAAAGGCTAAGAAGTAAAACCAAGACACCACACTACGACGTAAGGCTGGAACAAAAGCTCACAGCATTATTTCTCCACTTGATTTATAAATGCCATGCTTTTTTCATGCAAACAATACAGAAATGTTTTTTCATGTACATCTAATGTTGTTCTGCACATGTTTATCGTCAGCCTTTCATTAATAAGCAACATAAAGGGCATCCATTCATAGCTTAGCACCTCAATTGAATTCCAGCTTTAGCAATTCATCAGTGATAAGTTGCTAATGAAGCCGTTTTGGCTGTGATAGTTGTTGTTGTTTTTTTGTGGTGATAATGTATTACAGTACTGGATGAGATGGCACCCAAGTAAATAAGTGAAATGATTCATGTGCTGGCAGGCGGGCTGGCTTCTCCGACATAATGTGTTGATGCAGAGAGACTTGCCCTGTTTACATAAGAGCCCCAATGTGGTGGGCGAGTGCAGCCAACTGTTCCAAATATAAACCTGGAAGATTCTTCTATGAATGGAAATATACGCTAGACATTAGTCACATCCGTACCTCCACTCTTAGCATTGTGAGTATGCCTTCATATATGTGCAAAATTATTGGGACAGGAAGTAAAAAGTGACGAAAATTTTGCATCACTGCCATAGCTAACTTTACAGCAAGACAAACAGGAGAAGAGGCTGTGTGTGTGAGACAGTGCTGCTGGGTTCCCTCACATCAATAATTCATCAATGAGTTTTGTCAACTGGGGTTCACCAGCGGATGAGGAGGAGAAGGAGGCGGAGTCACTGCTGACTGAGGAGAGCCATACTTGTTGTAAATGTTTTGCCAAATCTTGATTGAATATTGCATCCCACCTGTGTCATGTTTCGGTTCTGTGGGGGTTGGGCTTTTGTTTGTTATGGGTGTTCTTATTGTTTTTGTCTGTGGTTGGTGTTCTTTGTCTTGTGTTCCTGTTTTTTCCCCTTGTCTCGTTATGGCTAACCACATCCATCTGTCTTCCCTTCCCCAGGTATGTCTAATTAGTATTGGTGTATTTAGACTGTTGTGCTTGTCCAGTCGGTGTCGGTACATTGCCTATGTTATGTGTGGAAGTTTGTGCGTCAAGTCTTCATAACAGCCAAGTCGTCTTCGTCGCAGCTAAGTAGCCATTGCCACCGCCAAGTCGGCCTAGTCACAGCCAGCCAAGTCGGCCTAGTCACAGCCAGCCAAGTCGGGCTCGTCACAGCCAGCCAAGTCGGCCTCGTCACAGCCAGCCAAGTCCTCCTCGTAACAGCCAGCCAAGTCCTCCTCGTCACAGCCAGTCAAGTCGGCCTCGTAACAGCCAGCCAAGTCGGCCTCGTAACAGCCAGCCAAGTCTTCCTCGTAACAGCCAGCCAAGTCCTCCTCGTCACAGACAGCCAAGTCGGCCTCGTCACAGCCAGCCAATTCGGCCTAGTCACAGCCAGCCAAGTCGGGCTCGTCACAGCCAGCCAAGTCGGCCTCATCATAGCCAGCCAAGTCCTCCTCGTAACAGCCAGCCAAGTCCTCCTCGTAACAGCCAGTCAAGTCGGCCTCGTAACAGCCAGCCAAGTCGGCCTCGTAACAGCCAGCCAAGTCTTCCTCGTAACAACCAGCCAAGTCCTCCTCGTCACAGACAGCCAAGTCGGCCTCGTCACAGCCAGCCAAGTCGGGCTCGTCACAGCCAGCCAAGTCGGCCTCGTCACAGCCAGCCAAGTCCTCCTCGTAACAGCCAGCCAAGTCCTCCTCGTCACAGCCAGTCAAGTCGGCCTCGTAGCAGCCAGCCAAGTCGGCCTCGTCACAGACAGCCAAGTCGGCCTCGTCACAGCCAGCCAAGTCGGCCTCGTCACAGCCAGCCAAGTCCTCCTTGTCACAGCCAGTAAGCCATAGCCCCAGCCAAGTCAAGTCAAGGCAAATCAGGTCCTGTCACACTCGTTCCAGTCATGGCGACCAGTCTACTTGCGTCCAGTTCAGTCATGGGGACCAGTCTACTCGCGTCCTGTCCAGTCATGCCGACCAGTCTACTCCCGTCCCGTCCAGTCATGATTGTCTGCCCGCCTTTCTCCCTATGTTTCATTAAGTTCCTCATATTGCACATTCCTGTCTCACTGTCTTGGATCCATCATCCCTCAACCACTCACGCCCACCCTGATGACCTGTAGTTATTAGTTATAAGAAGAGTCTTTGTTCAGATGTAAACAAATTAATTCATTAATACAACATGACACAAACATCAGCATGGTCATACAGCTGTGCATTAAGTGCAAATTTGAATCCGATTGTGTGGCTAGACTCTGGAAAAATGTGGGGGCCCTGTGAAAAGCAGCCCGCGGACGTCAAAAGCGATAAGGTTTGGGTCTTGGAAGATGCGCTGGCTGTAAAACTAGGCCACGTTGCATCCTCAGCCAGACGCCAAACTCAGCACGGATGGCATCTTATTCGCAAAAGGTCATGAAGGAAGCATAAAGCATAAAGGATTGCAAATGTCATAGCTGCGTATGATTCAACATGTATGTTTTATCATCCTTTACGTAAACATTTTTTTTTAAATCTTGGTTGTACGAGCGCTGTGGGTGTGTGAGTATTCCCGCATCCCGTCGCTTCCCGCAGGCCGCCTGCCTGTCGGGGCGCATGAGGGCATCGGCTTGGCTTTAACGTTGACGAGCAGCGACAGCATGCGCTCTGACTGGGAGGAGTCTACCCGAGCGAGCCAAATGTGCCAGCGCGGGCAAACACATGCGTACAAATAAACAAACGCACGAGTGTACACCAACGCATCGTTTGTGTGTGCAGCGTTATGCACACGTAACTGTGTCACTCCGGCACAAACATGAGTCAGGAGACTTTGATGTTATTGTGCTACATTTATGTAAGTGCACTCTTTTGCGATCCCCTTCCAACGGGGTAACAACGGGGTGGTGTTACAAATAGTGATGTCGTTTAAGGAAGTCAACCCAAAAAAACATTTATTGAGAACAATATGTTGTATGTAGTCCCACTAGTCTAAATACGGTATTATGGTTAATATTGTGTTAGTGGAATATGAGTTAAGCAGCAAAATCCAGCAGTTTCTGTCAATATCAGAAGGCGGCCATTTTGCCACTTGCTGTCGAGTGAAAATCACATCCCAGTTGCTCAGGTCTCAGGTAATAACCAATGACAGCTCAGCTTCAGAAAACAGGTGAGCTGTGATTCATCGTTGCTTGAGCCCTGAATAACTGTGATGTCATCTTCAGTCGACAGCAAGTGGCAAAATGGCCGCCCCCTGAGATGGATAGAAACGGCTGGATTTTGCTTCATAACTCATGTTCCACATATGTAATATGAATCAGAATGTCATGTTTAGACTAGTGAGGTCACTTATAACATATTATTGTCAAGAAATTTTAAAGTTTGACTTCCCCTTTAACTCATTCACTCCCAGCCATTTTCACTGAAGCAACCCCCTTCTCTCCTGGCTGTTTACTGGATTTTGACTGATTTTGCAAGGCCCAAAGAATATCGTGTTATATTGCTATAAAAACAAAGAACCTACCAAAGAAAGATTATTTTCTTTCATCAGGATTTATTTTTTATTTTTATCTGTTTCCATTTTGCAGCAATTAGCATTAGAATATAGCTAAATTTCATTATTCACAAACCTGTTTAAAACACTAGGTAAAAGAGCTTGTTGCAACATGGCCTGGTTGATCTCTTATACTCTGCTGCCACCTGCTTGCCGTTTTTTGTAATAACTACCATTGCTTCAAACATTCTCTTCAGTTCAGAGGCTGCATCAAAGCATACAGAGGGTATACTCTAGAATAAAAAAAACATAAAAATAAAAAAAAAGTATGATACGTTTTTGGGACCAATATTTAAAATAGAACGTTTTTATATGTTTTTGCGAGCAAATGTTAAAATAATCAATGGTCATTCCTGTGTAACAACAGAGGGAACAGAATGGGACACATGTAGACCCAAATTGGAACCAAATTTGGTTCCTTCGTAACAGTCTTTCTTCGCCCCAAGTCCATTGAGGTAAAAAAAAAGACACATGAAGACCAAAACGGAAACCACATTTGGTCAAAAATGGATGGATGTAATATCCCAGTTAAAAAGAAGGGAAGGAGAGCAACGTGAAGACAAGCAGTGACAAACAGCTTGACAGCAGCGAGCTAACGGTGGCGCGAGGCTGACAGACGCGTGAGATGGAATAATGGATAGCGGTAGTGACAGCGAGTCAATGCAATGGCGACACAATACACAGATCGGAGACTTCTGTCAGCCTGAGAGGAGCCGCTGCTTTCACTTTCTTTATGCTGATTTCTTTTTGGACGAATGAGCTTCTCGATCGGATCAAGCTCCATTACAGACGAACAGGACGCATTCGAGATTTTTTCGGTCCAAGTCAGCCCATCATCGCACCAAAGAGGTGCAATAATTCACCGATATGGATTATTGACTGTGAGGCAGTGGGAGAAAAATAGATACATGTGCTTACTGATTTGGAGACCTGCACATTTTTTTCCAGACATTTTTTCCAGTCAACTCAACTACATTCATACAGCACTTTAAAACACCCACAAAGGACGTCTGTCCTTCCTTTCATTTCGGATCTTTAACAACAGATAGTACCGTTCTGTTCAGCTCCATCGTAAAGTTCGAAAGATGTGTGTGTTTTTTTTGAACAACCTGAGTTTTGGCATACCAAAAATTGCACTCCGTTGATTGGTCAACAGAGAATGGTCGACCGAGTGAGAATTTCATTATTATTATTTTGTACAACCTTTCATTGAGTACCAACTGTTGCGGAGCTAGACACACTAAAGCATGTTGATAGGTCAAGAAGGAATGGTCAACCGAATGATGATGAAAAGAGGAAGAAGACACCAGGCACCTTTTTGACATCCCTTCATTGAGGTACGAACAGTAGACGACCAGCACCAAACGGGTGTAGCTTAAACGCCTTCGCCTGTTGATTGATCAACAAAAAACAGTCACTGCCATGTGACAACTGAGTGAGAATGCAAAGGAAAGAAGACATTACGCACTTTTTTGACACATCTCCTTTGTTGGAGTACAAGGCTCAGAAGTAGTGTAACTAAAGGGTGGAGCTAAAAGCGCCGTCGTCTGTGTAATTGGTCGACACCAAATGGTCAGCCCAACGCAACAATTGAATAATAATAACGTAAGGGAAAGAAGACACCAGGCACCTTTTTGAATTGAAAAACAATGTATCAATGCTACATATACAGTATATTGAACAATACTGTAGACTAAATGGGTGGCAACAATTGGGAAATGCTAGTGTTTTGAGGACTATGAACTAGTTCATTTTTGTAACAGTAAACTTAGTTCAAAATGTTCAATTATGAACTACAGACGCTCCCCTACTTACGAACGTTCGAGTTACGAACAACGGTACATACGAACATGTCTGCGCGCATGCGCGCATGTCAAAAAATGTTCGGAAAGAGATTCTGTAAGTTAGATTTTGTATTGCGCACCTTTTTCCGAGTACTGTAGTGCTTCTTTCCGCCGCTAATACCGACGCTTGGCGCTGTGAGAGCTCACCCAGCATTGGAGGCTCAGCAACGTGTCGAGGAGGAGGAGGAAAAAACGCCTGTCCCCATGAAGAAGCCATCGCACTCTTCGAGCAGCAAGACCCAAATATTGAACGTTGCACAAAGGTTGCAAATCAATTGAATGATGCCATACAGTGCTACCGCATCATTTATGATGAAAAAAGAAGAATCGTCGTGCAATCGTCGTTAGATCGCTTCTTTCGGCCAGTTTCTAGTAAATCCTCCAAGGAAGATACTCATCAACCCTCATCTTCTTCTCCGCGACCCTCAACTTCTTCCTACATTGAAGTTACGGAGGAGGAAGTAACTTTTGAAGCCCATTCCAGCGACGACGAAGAACCTCTCATGATATAAAATCCTCCTCTTCCTCCTCCTCCATCAAATAGTTAAGCATCGAGTACATCTTCCAAAAGTAAGTTAAACTTCATTTTATTTATCTTATTACGTACATATACATACTGTGTGTGTCTCTCGCTTTCTCTCTC
Source organism: Vanacampus margaritifer (assembly GCF_051991255.1). Taxonomy (NCBI): domain Eukaryota; kingdom Metazoa; phylum Chordata; class Actinopteri; order Syngnathiformes; family Syngnathidae; genus Vanacampus; species Vanacampus margaritifer. Next base: position 15,292,809 of record NC_135433.1, on the reverse strand, counting down.
TAACATACGTAGTACAGTACTGTACGTATTCTCTTTAAACATCAATTATAATACAAAATATAGCACTGAAGCAACTTACGAACAAATTCACCTTACGAACGATCGCTCGGAACGTAACTCGTTCGTAAGTTGGGGAGCGTCTGTATTATGAATTATGAACTGAACAAGTTTGTTTTAAAATTTGTGAACTGAACTTTAATCTAGTTTGTGTTGAAAATGAAGTTTTCCAACATGGGTTGCAATTTAACTGCTGATTTAAAAAACAACAACAGTTTTTTAATTTGTAAAGATATTTAATATATTTTATACGATGGGCGTATTAGGGCCACATATAAATATATATATTTTTAGAAGGCGGGGCAATATTCTGAGGAAAAAAAACTTGTAAATTTGCCACTTCATAAACTCGAAAATTTACAAGTTTTTTTCTCGCAAATTTGGGGCTTTATAAAGTGCCAAATTTCCCACTTTATAAAGTAGCAAATTTGCGACTGTCACGTTTGAGTTCTGTTTTTCCTTGTGTGTCCCCCTTGGTCTTGTTAAGTGTAATCCTGTCCTTCCTCGTGTCAACCAATCAGTGCCCTCAGCCACTTGTGTCTTGCCCCAAGTGTGTCTTGTTGTATCATTAGTGTGTGTGTGTGTATTTCGTCTGCGTCGATTCATTGTTGTTTTCCTCCCGTCATGCTGCCAGTTTTTCTGCCTTGTTGTCCTCCCCACGTTTTGTTTCATTGCCATTTGGAGTTAATTTGTTCAAATGTATATTTACTTGTACTTTTATGTTTCCAGAATAATTATTTAAACATTTATACATGTTGGTATTTTTTTGTATAAGTATCTAAATTGATGTGTCGAATCTGCTGCTCTCCGTCATTCAATTGCATTTACCTAAAGTATGCTAGCATCTGATTGGTTAGTGTTAGTCAGCTGATAGGGGATCAGGAAGTGTTGTCGCTCTGAATGCGATGAATGACGAGTAAAGTTTTAAGTTAAGAATGAATCCGTCTCCGTCCTGTCTTTTTATTTTATAAACAGCGTCCTATTAACCACCAACGAATCCTCACATGATTAGACTAGAGCTACGCTACGTGTGTTTCTCGTAGGTTCGTTTTTTTTTCTCGCAAATCTGCCACTATATAAAGTCGCAAATTTGCCACTTTATAAAGGTGCAAATTCTCAAGAAAAAAAACTTGTAAATTTGCAAGTTTATAAAGTGACAAATTTGCTAGTTTTTTTCTCTGAATATTGCCCCCGCCCTCTAAAAAAATATATATTTATACGTGGCCCTAATATGTAATTTTATATTCTTTTGCAGTGCCAAAAACGATTTTGCGGGAATAGTAAACACAGCTAAATTGTCCAAAAAATAGATAATAGTCAGTATTTTTGCCCTTTCTACGGCACTAATTGTCAAATGACCACGAAAAACAAAAACTGTATGTGTGAAGAGAACCTTTGTAACATAAGACTTTTCTTTTCCTTGGAGAAGTCCAGGGTACACAGTAAATTCTTTAGAGTCAATTTTACTGTGTTAGAGTGGGTCCAAATCGACTCAATTTTAGAATAAAATGTACACTTGGAAGAGAGTATAAAGAATTGAAAAATAAATATCACTCAAGGGTAGAGGGACAAACTCTTGCTTACATCCAAGAGGAGACCAAACACATTGTTTTTGGTCTCATAGTTACAAAAGTTCTAGCTGACATGAGTGATATACTAACACACAGAAGGAGTTGCGTGCCTCAAAGAGTAGATTGGCTGTCTCCCAACCTGAAGTTGTGGGTTTGTTCCTCAACCCTTGAATCACTTTTTTTTTTTATGTTTAACTCTCTTCTAAGTGTAAATTTTACTCTATTTAGAGTGAGACCAAATAGGCTCAATTTAGAATAAAATGTACTCTGCACAATTTACTGTGTAGTGTGTAATGGATATAGACAAACATGGAATATTCACGCGCAACACACACATGCAAACACTAACGCACACACACACTCTGCCGCACCTTGACTTGACCTCCAATCTATCGGTCGGGGATAATGGCGCTTGATTTACTCGCTCACTTCAGAGAGCGCGTTGCTATTACAAATGTCCGTCCTTGCAGTGGCCACATTGTCTCTGGGAGAGAGTGACAGCTTATAATTGGAAAAAAATAGAACGGGGAAAGAAATTAGCCTTGTGGGAGTACTGACGGGGTGAGAAGGGATTGACTTGCAGTTCAAATTACATCCACATGCAAACAGAGTCTCTTATGTACGACAAAAAAAAGGCCCTTCGCTGGTTAATCCCGGCGGGCCTATAGGGGGGCCGCTCTAATCCTGTTATCAGGCCCAGCAGATGCTGTTGACAGAACAATACGCGGCAGCACAGATCCCTCCCCCCTCCCCCCGGAAGAGGTCATGAGCCAAAAGATGACTCTTCACACTCATTTGTTTCCCGCTATTCAAATCCCATTCTGCTTCGTGGAGCGCAGTCATAGTGTGTGGAGGGGAAGCTAACGGAGTATAGAGAGGGTGCGGGGACTGACCTCAGGAATGCTTCAAAATAATACAGTCCAGACACACTAAACACACATCATGGAGCTTCAAACGAGCATCCTTCCGCCAAACGCTGCTCACAATGACATCCAGAAATATTTTCACAATTAGCACTATGGATACCTAAATGGTGCATGATGAGGCTGAGGAGGTCAGGAGGTCTAAAAATAACGCATTTTTAAAAGAGGTGTCAGACTGCTAGTGTTTATTTTCATTCTGACATATTTGTCTAACTTGACACATTCCTTCCACTTTTAGAATAAGAAAAACACTCACTTTTTTTTTTATAGGGCACTCAAAGGAATACAATGAAATGGTTTCAAGTGGTTGACACGATATATATTGTTGCTCATGATCGAGCATGTCAATGTGACTGAGCAAAGCGCGGTCTCGATGTGTGCATAGGTGGAGTTTTCTTTCTTTTACGCCGTTGTGGGTGTGAACACAGCCGACTTGCTTCCCGGTCAATATCGGCACTCGCCATCGGAGACCGCCTTCCACCCTGATCACTCATGTCCATGTGTGATTTACCCCTTTGGGCTATCTATGAAAATAAAGACCCTTGTGTCTCTTTACTCATTTAAGGCCACAGTACTTTTCCTTGTGTCTGGCCACGCAAAAGTATAAAGTAGATCAACAAAGCGTGTAACTATGCAATATCGAAACCAAAAAATTGTGATACTCAAGACTCAAGCCTGCATTGCCTTTAAAATGGCACAATCGCGACTTTCCCTTCCAACTCCCAGAGTTTGTGTCTCCATTCCAGATAGCGACAAATAAATGAGAGTACAAACAAACTTAATATAATTAGTATTATTTTATTACATTAATGTGGAAGTCAACCGTAAACATGTCTTGACACTAATAGGTTATATGTGACCTCACTAGTCTAAACATGACATTCTAATGAATATTTGTGGAATATGAGTTAAGCAGCAAAATCCAGCCCTTTTCATCTATCTGAGGTGGCGGCCATTTTGCCACTTGCTGTCGCCTGAAGATGACATCACAGTTGCTCTGGGCTCAGGCAATGAAAAATCCCCGCTCACCTGTCATTTGAAGCTGCGCTGTGATTGGTTAATACCTGAGACCTGAACAACACTGATGTAATTTTGAGTCTACAGCAAGTAGCAAAATGGCCGTACCCTGAAATTGATAAAAATGGCTGGATTTTGCTGCTTAACTCATATTCCGCTAACGCAATATTACACAGAATAACATATCTAGACTAGTGGGGCTGCATAGAACATATTATTGTAAAGATTTTTTGGGGGGGGGGGGGTTGACTTTAAACGATATCACTGTTTGTAAATTAAAAAAAATTCAAACAGAAGCCTCAATTAAAGCTACATTTCTTCATCCAGCCTTCATCAACTGCATGTTATGTGAGAGGAAGAAAGATGGTTCGCACTACTAATGACCCTGAAATGCGGACCCAACAAACCTAAACTCAGACCAATGAATACTCACAACTAACTCAATTGACCATGTCAAAGTGACAATTTAAATCAGAACAACTGATCGCAGCTTTCACAATACAAAAATCATGCCTGCAATGCAGACATCACTGTACAATCCTCTTTGTGTGTTTACTTGTTCTATGGTGGGGGGGAAAAGCGTGCTGTGTGTGGCAGTTTGTATTTAAACTCAAACTACTGCCATCTACAGGACCATAATGGAACATCATGGTTCAAATTCCGATTCCGTTTTTTTCCCTTCTGTCTATTCTGAACAAATCGACCCTGCATGTCAATGACTACAACTTCAGAGCATATTAGCGATACATGTGGCTGTGTTGGCTCTTCTCCCGCCTCTCTGTGACTTTCTGCTCTACGTCCCAGCTGAAGCAAATCACATAAAAAAAATTTAAAAACCCTTTCATCTGACTGCACTCTATTATGGAGCATAAATGCAGTAGAGACCAGTGTGGACTAGACAATGCCGGCTCATCTATACAACATTACACCAGTGTCTTACACCCATATATATATATATATATATATATATATATATATATATATATATATATATATATATATGGGGGTCAAAATGAGTGTGTTAATTCTGAGTTAATTTAAAGTTCCTTTAACGCCACCATTTTTAAAAAAAATGCGCGATTAATGACTGCCCCTTACTTGGAAAGCCTGTACTGGGGGAATTCCAGTCGCAACGCAGTAGGTACGTCCACGTCAAAATTGAGCACTAATAAACGTAATAATAATGCATATATTTGTGGAGACTGGGGTCAAGTTGCATTTGACAATTTTAAAAATGTGCAGGATTGCACAAGTTACTTCATGTTAAGGATTAGATAGCTCTTAATATGAAAAGAAAATTGCGCCGAGCTGTCATCAACATCTTACAAATGCAATTATGCCATCTAGTGGCAGAAAATGACCTCAACACAAATCACACTCGTTTTTTTTACAGTACAGAACATATTTTTAATTGTAACTAAATGTCATGAATTATAATGAAATTACTGTATCAATGACTAAAAATTACAGCCACATTTCTATTAGTTAAAAAAAAGGCATAAAACTTGGGGGGAAAAATGATTGTACATTTTAGTTTACATTAAGACCAGATATAAAATGTGCAATTAATCGTGAGTTAACCATTGAAATAATGCGATTAATTCCAATTTAAAAAATGTATTCCATTATTACATAATTGGGTAAATTGCCTTCCACACTTGTACGGTTTAATAATGACATAAAGGCCAGCATCACAGGAAAATGACAACATATTCCAGGGAAAAGAAAGGGCAAATAAACAAGCTACATCCCAACATGTGTATGTGTGTGCGTGTGCGTGTGTGTGTGATTGGATGCTACGGGTCATAGGCTTTCAAAGGCAATTTCTGAATGCTTATTTTAAGCAGAGCCAGAGCCGGGCTTAATCTTGGCCGCTCGCCCCAACGAGGGTGCTGATTAAAAGCTAATTATACGCTACAAATTGGGCCTCGGGTGCGCACAGGCTCTGCTGATTTGACACACGGCCCCAGACTCTGGACCGGACGCGTGCCCGCTGGGCGTCGTGCGTGTCCTCTCTCTCCTTTGCGGAATAGGCAAGGGAACAACATGTCAACTGTGAAAGATGCCTGGGGGCTTGTAGCAATGTTACCACGTATGTATTTTGTGACTTAATAACATAATGGGGGGGGGGGGGGGGGTTGACATTTAGTATAATTTTTATATGGGGTGCACTTGAAAATGGACACTTAGAAAATGTATACAAACATACATACATACACACACACACGTGCATGCATAATATGATAACTGTGATCATTAGGAATCCCAAACAGGAAGAATAATCCTGTAAATGACCTCTGCCAAGGAAGATAGTTGTATGCGAAAAATCACTGCCTTAGTACAGTTCAGTTGCATTTAACTTTAACATTTAATGCCGTTTGATAATGTTGGAGCGTCTTACCAAAATATTAAAAACACTTTAATGGATGGACGCCTGTCTGTTAGCGTCTTGTTGTTGACATCTTGACTTTCCTTTCGGCGTGCTATTGCTAGCAATAACGCATGGAGAGCAAAACAAATGTGTCATTGACTATTTACGCCGATACACCAGGTAAGCGTTTCAATAAAGCCTGATGCGTTTTAGAGTTGCACCGTGGATTTTATTCATGAGCCAAGAATTCATCCTCACGGGTTGGATTTACACTCTAATTAACTTATTCTTAGTCTCGAGCGGCATATGTACTTCAAATGTACCATATTTACATCATATTTCATGTACAGCAGAACAGTCCGAGTCATATATGTAATGTACCAAACTGACATATTTAATGCCCTATACCAGTGGTCCCCAACCTTTTCTGTACCACGGACCGGTTTAATGTCTGACAATATTTTCACGGCCCAATCTAAAGGTTTAGCTCATAAAGACAAAATAAAATGACAAGAAAAAAACGGTGGTATTTTCTCTATAATAATAATGAACGGAAATCTACTGTGTAATCATATGCAACTTTATTAACGTTGCGTAACGTCGCACCAACAACAGAGTTGTCAAGTGAGACGGATGTAACATTTCGAAAAAAATAAAAATAATGCAATTTTTTTCTTTCGGTACCAAATGACCCACGGCCCGGTACCGGGCCGCGGCCCGGTGGTTGGGGACCACTGCCCTATACAACTCAAATATTTTATGTACAGTACAATGCCACTCTAATGTAATGCCCTATACACAACTTGTTTACTGTATATCACTTTTTTTTTTACTTTAATGTAGCAAACTATATTTACACCATATTTAATTTGTATATTTATGCGCCAGCCAGTTGGGCTTGTGTTAGTTACGTCCAGATTCTTTGTGGCGTGAGCGGCGAAACAAAGGCAAAACGTCACCCCGCGAGTGCTTGGGCGCATTGTCGACAAGCGAGGGAGGGTGGCGCTACATGCTCAACCTGTTGTCAAGGACACCATTCCATCACACCTGGAGCACACCAAAGAGGACTCCACGCCTCCTCCTCTTTCCCTGCCTGTCTTGATTATCGGTTTGAGGCGGCGGGCCGGAAAATTCCCGTGGAGAAACAAACCTGCATCTGCATATTCCAGCCCCCGTTTGGCGTCTGCCACCAGCGAATAAATTAATACATGAATAACAATGAAAATCATCCGTTCTAAATGCCGGTATATGGGTGTGTGCGTGTGTTGTTTCTTTCGGTTGTAGTCATGGGAGTTTATTTGCATAAGGAAGTGACATACCAACAGTGCATAAATATTTGTTTTATTCGTCATATCACAGAGGCTTTGACTACATACAGCTACTTAGTAGCCTTTGGCACGGTGAGTTCTTTAAAGTGAAAATAAATATTTTTGCACCCTTTACAATGGAAACGCATCAAATAATGGGGGCTGAGCGTATGGCCTAAATTCCTAAAATATCACGGTATAAATTGAATCTCTTCACAGTAACGGTATATATTGTTATATAAACTTGTGAACAATTTATAATGGAAGTATTTTTGAATGCTTTATATCAGAGGTCAGCAACCCTGGTCTCACGATTCTATTCGATTCCGATTTTGGGTGTGCGATTCGATTCAGAATCGATTTTTGATCAAGAACAATTTTTGATTCAAAATGATTTGATTGACAATGATTTTTGCTTCCATTTATAGATTTTCAAGGAAGCGTAATGATCTACTCCAGTCTGACTCGCTAATGCTAACCAGTGCGCTACTCGCGGCACTTTTATCACTCAAAAGAACGGCTCCACACTGCAAAAAAACAACTTTTATTGGAATAACTTGATCATGACTTTTTCCTTCTACTCTCTAATGTGGCTACAACTTAACAGTGTATTAGACCGCGTGGGACCACGGTGGTACATGTATTCCATTACTCCCCAAGCCTGGATATATCCGAATTGTTTTTTCCCAGTTCCAATTTGAAAACATTCATGGCAAAAGTAAACAACCAAAATAGCGGATAGTGATAAAAAAAAATTATATTTTGGTCCTCAAAACACATTTTGACCTCAAGCAAACTTGCCTTCTCGCAATTTTACTTCATTTATTGTTTTTATCTTATTTAATAAGCAGTCCATACAGTTCAGTAGTTCATCGTAAGATTTCATGCAGGGAGCTAGCGGCATACTGTCACGTACGTTGTGTTACGTGAAGTTATGTTGAATATTTATGAATGAAGGAAGCTATCTAGTTTTATACTTGAGTAAATTGTGTTTTACCATTCACGGTCTGTGTTTCCAAAAGGGTCAGCATCATAGAGTGACGTCACATTGAAGTCGGTCGGTGAAGTTGGGCTTTTTTCCCCCCTACTTCGCAAGTGGAACATCTGAGTTTAAGGGGGCATTCCCGGACACACTTCCTGGTTTGAGCTCGGAAAAGTCTGACTTCCGACCATCCTCAAATGCAGCATTATTCTGGTGTTTCAACTCACAAATACGTTTCACAATAGCTTAGAGGTTAGCATAGATTCTCGTTTTAATTATTCCTCGTCCTGCTTAAGTGATAACAATACTTGTCAAAAAGGTAAAAGATTAGCAAGTTTGAGGAACGGCTTTGCTCTGTGTAAGGACAATGTTTAGCTGTGCTAATAGCTAGCTGGTGCGGCACAAGATAGCATAGTGCCTAGCGTTACCACTGAGTGTAGTTCCCGAAGAGGGAAAGAAGGTGAGAGAGGTGTCTGTTTGACATAGATGTACTTTTTTTGTCATCAAACGTGCTTGAAATGCTTGAAGCCATTTTCATATTTAGCAAATGACATCATCAACAAATGTTATCCTGATTGGTTGGTATAGCCCAAATCGTGCCGTAGGCCAAATCTACCGCATCTATACTGTGCACGGTTCACCCCTATGAAATAATTCAGAAAAGTAGGCACAAAAGTAATAGTTCACGCAGTATGAGTCCTACATTTTGTGACCCTTCAATTGAAAAAAAAAAAACATGTAGCGTGCTGAAAGCTAAACTGCACTTCTTGGTGGAAACAAAGTCTTTAGGCTGTCATAATATTACTACCACCATTTTGTGTTTTTATCTTTATCTCAACCTTTGATTTTTTGGGAATAAAAATATATTCCACTGCTTGCTATTGAACCTTGAATGTATGGAAGTGAGAAAAAAAAAAGGTTGATCACACCTTGCAGACTCCGCCTGAGATCCTCCATCATGCTTTTATTCCTTCCAACCACTTCATGTTGCATCCCTGTGTCTAGATTGTAATAAGTCACTCCGGTGTAATTTTGCCCCACTGAAGTTGGGCAATCATAGTGCACATAGAACGATTGAGGCAAAGGCGAGATGGAGGTGAGGGGTGTGGGATTGTGGAACAGGCACCGTGGGTGGTCTTATCATTTCATCTGCCTCCAATGAGAGAATTTTTCATGTGGCTTTTGAAGGCGACCACACTTGGATTGACAAGAAGGAGGAATTGAGACTGAGTGAGTTCCTTTTCAGTTTCTATACTATATATATCTGCCATCAGACGCTTTGGGAGGGAGGCGTCTATTTGAAGGGGGCATTTATTTTTCTTAAGTAGATTGCACACCCGGCGACTGATCGGGGCTCGGGGTCTATTATTGAAGAAATTAGGTACACAGTGGTGGTATCTCAAATAGTGAGTGAGAAGCGGAATGCTGGGCAGATGTTGTGGCGTTCTCTGCCACCAACTAGCAGCAGTGTCTTGAGACTGGTGCTGTGGTAGGTGCTGCTGTTTTGGTTAGCAACAAAGTACAAAAGATATATAATTATACTACTGAGGATAAACCAGATATATCCTTTGCTTTGTTTTGTTTTTAATTCATTTGAGACTGTTTATGTGCTTCAAGAGTTGCAGGCGTTAGCAAGAGAGTTCCAATTAGCTCTGCAGTTCACGTTTTATGTCTGCGTATGGTCTGAGAACATTACAGTTACTACAGTATATTAATATGCACTACCAGACAAAGGTTTGGGCACACTTTCTAGTGTATCCAAACCTTTGACTGGTTTAAGTTTTAAATCAATTATTTCTTCTGAGACTGTTGACATGCCTTGGTAGGTGCTGCTGTTTTGATTAGCAACTGAGTTTAGAATTGGCTGACACAATGATGAATAAGCAGAGCACTGTTTGCTATTATTGAGGAAATGTGGTATATTAATACAGATTTTAAAAGCACTCAAATTCATTTGAGTGCCTGTTCACATGCCTGAGTGAGTGCTGCTGTTTTGGTTAGCAACTGAGATCAAACTAGATGGAACCCTCAGCGAGAAAGTTCAAATGCACTCATAAGTCAACTTTTTAAAATGTCCGTGTGTGATAATTAATATTAATCCAATTCTTATATATATATATATATATATATCCATCCATCCATTTTCCTAATCGCTTTTCCTCACAAGGGTCGCGGGAGGCGCTGGAGCCTATCCCAGCTGACTTTGGGCAGTAGGCGGGGTACACCCTGAACTGGTTGCCAGCCAATCACAGTATGTATATATATATATATATATATATATATATATATATATATATATATATATATATATTGCAAAAAATGATGGCTGTTACTTTTTTGTTAGATGTTGACATTAAATAGCTGATATAGCCTATTAACCACTTGATAGAATAACATTTTCACCAGTTATTGATATTTGTTGACATTTAGGAAACTTGCAAAGCATCCAATTCGTTAAACACTTTCAAGAGCTTTTCTGCAGACAATAGCACACGACCCGGCAAAATGAAAATGCACAGCGATGAGCCCTTCCCCCACCGTGGCTCGCTCCCACCACGTTTCTCGCATCGGTGGATCTCCTGTGCGCCGGCCTTGCGTGCCAGCCGACCTTTTTCCCAGAGTTTGAACCTGCCGTCATGGAGAGGGCACCCCCCGGGGCCGAGCAGGGCCGAGCAGGGGAGAAGAAAAGCGAGTGGGTCGGGCGCAAAGTGCAGGACTCGCTAGCCACGTCGCATTTGAAGAGATGTCAGCGGCTTCAACATGTTTTTTTGTTTACGTGTAGTCCTACTGAGTTTTCAATAGGGGTGTAACGGTGTGTCAAAATCACAATTTGGTTTTAAGATCAAGGTTTGCTTCACATTGGGTACAGTACGCGTTTCCTTTGTGTAAACAAGAACTGATTTCATGGTAAAAAAATAATAAAACGATGCAAAGGGCACTAAACGAGCTGAGACATGGCCATTAGTCACAATAAACAACATCAAATGATAGATCTTACGCATCCATCTGGAGTTCAAAGGCTTTTAGGGTTGTCAGGGTGAGGGACATGGGGGCGGGGGTGTACGAGAGAAGTCATTTCACGTTGTCGAGGAGGGGGGAAAAAAATGGGAAAATGGCACAAGGCGACACAAAAATAAAACACAGATGCGCAAATGCATTCATGCAGAAAATCCTCGCCTTTAATCCAATCCGTCACGCTTTATTAAAGCAGCGGCGCGGCAGAGGAGATGGCATCAGACGGGCGGCCATGGTGACGAGTGCTCGCCTAACACGCACGGCAAAAAAAAAACACCCAAAAAAGTGCACACATCAGAGGAAAATGAGATATGGAGGACCGTGAAAAAAATGCAAATTCCTTCTCCTCCTCCCTCTCACTTTTGGTTTGGCGGATCCCAACGACGTTACACACACACACAAGTGTGTGTTCTATTTGCTAGGTCAAATCGGGCCTCTCTCCCATCATCATGTCATCATCTGCTCGCCGAGGCTTCCGTCCACACGGCATATGAACAAGTGTGCCAGGCCCAATTTATACGCCAATTGGGAGTCTTATTGCAACGTTCCTGACAGCACTAATCATAAATAAAAAAAGGCCTCTGTGTGTCCTGCTAAACGGCTTGACTCTGATTCATGTGCACACATTTACAATTACAACTAGGAAGGTAAGAACAGCGCTGGAACTGAGTTTCCCATTCGGGCTCAACATGGGATCCCGCTTTTGAGATAATCATTGAGTCATGACCTACTTCTATAAGAGTCAAAGCAAGCAGATGGATTTGGTCAAAAACACACATCGTTATCAAACTTAAAAAAAAGAAAACTGTATTTACATGTGCAATGTTTACTTCAAAGCACAATATGAAATAAGCAGAAATTCAGAATTAAAACAAAAATAAAATTAAATTAACCCTAACCCTAACCCTAACCCTGTTTTATTTAAATGGAATTAAAAAAATAAAAAATTTTAAAGTAAAAAAAAAAATCACGAACTTCTATGGCCACCTCTGACGGCCGATCACTCAATATGCAGTTCGGTTAACAGCCAACAACTTTACACTCATTCGCTGACGCCCACGTCATTCACCAGACTAGGCCCCTTCCTTTAAAGCCATACACTCTCAAAGTCACAGATACTACAGTAAACATGTACATAATAATGGTTTAATGGGATCATCATTATAGTCAATTGTAAAAAAAATCTATATATATTTGATAGTTGCAGCCTGCATTAGTTCATTTTTATCAAATTCATTCTCATACTAAGGGATTTAACTGTTTGTATTCTGGTGACTCAAACTGGTGGAAAGTAATGATAAATTGCTTTGTCCCCACCTGTATCCACCAAATTGTAGAGGGTTTTGTTCTTGAAAAATGCACCAACACTTCACAAAGTTCAGAGGAAATCCGTTATGTACTGTATTTGTTTGTGTTATCCTACTAACTAACAAGGAAATAAATAGGAAAACAAATTAACCTCACCAAATGTTCTCGTTTATAAAATAAGTGACAGCAACGCATATGCAAACGTCAACCAACTGTGAGGAAACATATCAAAATACATCACATTATAAACGCAGCAGTTAAAAAGTGCTAACAAGCAACCGAGCAAAATGAGACTCAACTGAATTTATTTCTCACATTTATACACAGTAAGGTGAGCGATTTTATCTAATAAGAGATTGAGGGCATCAAGACAAATGCATATTGCAGCACAGCGAAGACTGGCAAGCTAACATTAGCATGTGCTTCTTTTTGACATTTGAAACCTCAAATGAATCTTAAAATACTTGTTCAATAAGCAACCAGCAGTGGTCTATTCCAACTGTATGATATCGTCTTGGCATGTGTGGAACTCCGGTGCGATCGAGTACTAAAGTTCTGACGGTAACTTTCACCATTTTTTTTTTAATCTTTATTACTCGCTCTAATAATAATAACAACCAGGAGACTGCATATTCTCAGTTGAACTATTTGCTGGATGCCAGAAAGATCGAGTCACAGCTGTAGAGCCTTTTTTGCTGGATGCGGAAGAAGGTCTAATCTGTCCAAAATGGTTTCTACTCTGATAGTGTTTTGGCCGCCCACGGCTCACCCTAGTCCATGTGACAAGGTGTGACCTGATGGTCTTAACTGGTTTCAACTAGATAAGTGTGAAAGAGCGCAGATAGGAAGCCAGGACAGGTCACAGCGACACAATGGCCTAACTCAAGTCACCCTATCTCAGTGGTGTCAAAGTCCGGTCCTCGAGGGCCGGAGTACAGCATGTTTTAGAGGTTTCGCATGTTCAACACAGCTGATTCATATTTAAACTCATCAGCAAGCTCTACAGGAGCCTGATAATTATCCTGGTAGTGGAATCACGTTGGAGTAGAGAAACCTCCAAAACATGCAGGACTCAGGCCCTCAAGGACCGGATCTTGACACATGTGCCCTATCTAATCATTAAGAGGCCTAATCTAACAATAACTAGTACCTGCCTTTAACCAATAAAGCAGTAGTGGTGAGTGGAGTCTTCCGGTTAACTCAGTTGTGCCGTGCAAGAGGGGTTTTGTAACTCCAAAAATGATGTGAGCAAATGCTAACAGAAATCTTCAAGGTTGTATCTAGTGGGAAAAAAACGGTGTTCATATTGCCTGAGAGGGGAAACTCAGGAAAAAAATAAAGAAATAAAACTTTAATAAATGACTCAGACAACGTGACATTTTGGTCAACTCTGACCTTCTGCCGCCTGCAATTTAATCACTTCGTTATTGCATAGCAAGACTTTTCCCTAATTCAATTCCCCTTTTAGGTAATTTCATTTATCTCTCTTTTTTTAATTTCATATTGCAGCCCATGAAATGAGGTGGTGAAGCAATGGAGGCAACTACTTTTGGCAAATGCCAAGGGTCGTACTTACAACACCAACTCCATGAGACACCAATCAGAATCGGCCATTCTAGATAGCTGGGTAGTGATAAATTGCAAAGGATTTTAGCTCATTGCGTTGTACTTTCTTGATGATTAGCCACATAAAAGGGGGGGGGGGGACTCTACTACAAAGGGTCACTGCTTATTTCACTGACTTTGTTCAATTACTACTGCATTTTACATGCTGGATGTGGAATGACAATGGACAGCTTTGTCGCGCACGTGCCTTCGTTGGTCTGGCTTATGCACATGTCCAGCATCTACGCCAGAAGGAAGACGGGGGGGGGGTTAAAAAAAAAACAGAGCCCAGACCTACTGTCAGCTCAGTGAGGCAGAGCGGGAAGCCAATACACGCCGACGTATTCAAAGAAACACACATTTTAAAGAAAAATCCTTTTTTCTGAGCTGGAATTTATGAATCTATAAACACATCTGTGAGTATGTGGGCTGACACAAACACTTATTTACTGACTTTTTCCACAGAGGACTTCTAAAAATATCCAAAGCAGACACACACACGTATATAAAAGCAGAGGGGCAGAGGAGCTGAGGACACAGCAGGACGGCGTGCAGCCTGGGGGAGTCAGCAGAAGGTGAGTGGAGATAAGGCTGCGCGATTGTGACTGCGTGTCAGAGAGAATCTGCACACGGCATGAGTTCAGCACGGCTACATCGCACCACATGCACATTTACATCACCTGCAGCACTACGGCCCCCGACGGAACGCTCGGATGAGACAAGCCCACGTCAATCCGTTCTTTTAATATTTAACAGCAGAAGACAAGAGAATGTGTGGTTTGTGGCAAGACGCCAACATAAAGGATGAATACTCATAAATGTCTGGCAATTTAGAGTCGCCCATGTATCTTGGGAGACGACGTGGTTCTAATTTGGTGGTAGTCGGATAGAATCTAGATCAAGTCCGTCTTTGAAAGTCCCCTGGACTTGACCCTAACATGGCCGCTTCAAACCAAAATGGCTGACTTCTCTCTGGCCTGGAATCATGAGAGTCTACAAATAGACACATCTGGCAAATTTCCTGTGGCTTAGTGAAAATATCCTTATAGCCTGAAACTTCAAAACATTCTGGGGGTGCACGACTGTCATTAAACTTTGTCAGCATGCTCCACCCACACGCATGCTAGGTTTCTTATTGTCTTCCTTCTGTCTGGTATATGTCGTTCCAATTGGTAACAATCGGATAAAATCTCTACAACAATCATTTCTTTGATGAAAAAAATGGCCGCTTCAAATAAAAAGGGCGGATTTCCTGTGTCTTTTCGGGCATGCCATTTTAGTTGATCTACTCATAATAGCGTAACATACCTTGCCAAGTTGTAGTTGCTAAGCGGAAGTTTCTCAGTGCTGCAAGTTCATGCTTCTTCGCAATTATGTCATCCATTTTTCTAGTAGCCTATAAGCAACTTCCGAATTACTAGGTTGCGTTGTCTTTGAAAGACCTTTGGAAAGGCTAAAAATGGCAACTATAAACCAAATTTGCTGACTTTTTTGGTCTGACTTTAGGCTTTACGAGACGAAGAGCAAGTGTCTCGGATGAATTTTCAAAACATCCCTTGGAGCCTGTCTTCACATCCACTATTCCTACCAAATTTTCTCCCGGATTAAAAATGTTCACCGCGCAGGAACACAACCAGTGAAGATAGACTTCACGTAATTAGCTTCACACTCGCTCACTATAGAGTGCGTGCGCCTCAGGCAGACACAATCCAATTTATCTTCCATTGGACGAGCCGTGCATGCTATTCGACATTCAGCTTTAAAAATGATATTTTGCCACAAAAAAAAAAAGCACAAGCGCTGTTTGAAGCCCCGGCGCCCCCTGCACAGCCCACCTATTTTGTTTGCCACTTTGCCTCTCTGGCTGTTCTGCTTGAGCCTCCTCTGGTGCGACTTGCCGTTGTAGTGGATCCTGGCCTGCGCTGCCGAGTTGAGCTGGATGTTGCAAACGTCGCACATGGTGTAGCTGCGCTGCTTCCGTTCCCTCTTGGGCCTGTGAGTGCGCGAAGATGGCGGCGGCCTGTCCACGAGCTCCACCTGGCCGCAGCCCTCGGCGTCAATGGGCTCATCGGATGGGTGCTGTTCGGAGCTCGGCAGGGCTGATTGACTGAAGGGACGCTTCATAGCTAAGCGAAAGACAAAAACAAAAATAGCACTTAGAACACCAGATGGCGCTACTTTTTTTCCCATTCCAAGCATGCAGCCAAACAGTGTACACCTTGTAATCTTTTCCACCATTTGCTGCTGAAATGAGTTTAAAAAAATTAAAGATAAAGCTGTATTTTTTTCAACACGTCAACTTTCACAGTATTACTTTAATATTAATGAATCTAATATTTAAACAAAATAATTTTTTCCTCAAATAAGACTTCTTCACAAAAGAAGTTATCGGGAAAAAAAATGTAATGTAATATAAATACAAATTAATTCAAACTAATGCAATCCTGTATACATATGATTACAAAGAGTGCTACTCTTCATCCACAAAATGGCACTACGTTTTCCTCATTCAAAGCATGCAGCACAATGTTGTACCAAAATATGTATTTGTGGAAAACGAGTCATAATGTTATAATATATGTATATATATATATATATATATATATATATATATATATATATATATATATATATATATATATATAAGTTAACAAAAATATTGGCATCTTACAAGAATAAAGATATATTTGTTTTTCCTATTGAATCTCAATTTTAATAAAATAATATTTATATCCTAGTTAAAATGAAATACAACTTTTGATTTGGAGAAAATATTGCTTTATTCTTGACAAATGTAAATTTATAATCGTAATATTTTTCTTTCTTTTTTAATTGGACTATTCTTGGTAATTAAACCCTTTGTGGCTTTTTATTTTTATATATATCTTTGTCCACCAGAGGACGCTATGCTATTCCATTTAAAGCATGCAGCAAAATGTTGTACCTTTTGTTTTCTGCAAGGATGCCATGCAACTGAAACGATAATTGTTGTGCTACTGAGGTGTATTTGTAGAAAAAGAGTCAGAATTTTATTATATGTAAGTCAACAAAAATATTGCCATCTTCCAAGAATAGAATTATATTTGTTTTCCTTGTTGAATCTCAACTTTAATAACATCATATTTAGATCTTAGTTAGAATTATTGCTTTGTTCTTGACAAATATTAATTTATCATCGTAATATTTTCTATTAAAAAAAATGGGACTATTCTCGGTGCACATTTACAAATGTAATCCTTCATGGCTTTTTATTCTCTATATCTATCTTTGTCCACTAGAGGACGCTATGCTGATCCATTCAAAGCATGTGGCAAAAAGCCACATCTTTTACTGTTTTCTGTGAGATTGCCTTGCTACTGAAAACAGTGTGTCGCTATATGAACCTTAAGAAAATCTCTCTTTTTTTTAAGGAGAAAAGAAGTCTGAATTTTATTAGAATAGTTTTATTTTTCCATCCATTTTCTGTCGCTCTTCTCCGCCATTTTATTGTAAGATTACAACATTAGTTCTAAGGGGCGGAAAAACATGTTTGTTTGTTTTTATCTCAAAGATGATGACTTTTTCTAGTAGTACACAAAAATAATAGTTCGTACTGTCTTTCAGATAGCACCACTTCACATGCAAACCATGAAGCAATAGTTTTCTTTTTCTTTTTTTTTTACTATGTTCTGTGGCATGCATTGCTACTTAGAGAATTTGTGTCTTTCATGTCCGTGTTCTTTTCCATGCAGTGCAGTTATAAACTTATCTAATCCTAAAGGGCTAAAATGACATTAATATGGGATACATGCTGTATATTTGAGGTTGTAGTTGACTGCCTCATATAAAATGGAACCAGAAATGGCTGTATCCTATTTTGACAGTGATAGTAAATCTGCGTGTGAAAAGCTGATATAGGTCCAATTCCCCAAGCTTGTGCATGTGCAACCTGACCCCTGTTCCTGACAAGGCGACAGCAGCGGCAAACATGCAACTAGCAAAACAAACATGATGGACAATATGGAGTGGCAGTGCACCTGGGACGCACCACAGGGGGGAGACAGAGAGTTTCAATGCGACTCAGTGCGGTCTAATGTGACCTCTCTTCATCCTTGAAAAATAGAGCGCAGTGCCCGAGTGTATTGGGACTCAGGGCCCAAGTTCAACCTCTGATTGACTAAAACACTGATTAGAGGAGCTAAATTCAGTTTCAATTGTGACTGGGGAGATTTTAGATGTTGCTGTTCATTGTTTGCAAAGCAGTGTTAGGAACATTATGGGGAGGGAACTAAATACCACAAGAATAAAGTCATAATCGTATGAGTTGTTTTCCAGGATAAATGGATCAAATCTTTTTTCCTTTTTTAAAGTCTGACTTTCTAGATTTTTTCCTGGAGCAGCTCTCCAAATTTCGTTGTATACCTGTTGTACAATGACAATTAAGATATTCTATTCTATTCTATTCTATTCTATTCCATTCTATTCTATTCTATTCTATTCTATTCTATTCTATTTATCTCTTGACAAAAATAAAATTTTACTCTAAAAAAGGCTTTACTCACATATTAAAACTTCTTATTAAAAAAAGTTATTCTCGAAATGTAAAAAAAAAACACCATTATTATACACCAAAAAACAATGGACTATTGTACCATATAATAACATTATAATAATTTTAATATTGAAGGAATATCTTTTTATCTAAAAAGATTTCAATTTTTTATCTCTATTCACATCACAGCCTGACATTTTTTCTCTCTCAAAAAGTACTACTTTTGATAATGAAAAACACCACTATCCTCATAATACAGTATTACATCTTTTTCCTTATAAGAAAAAAAAAGAAACATTGCTAAAAGTATCTGAGATACTGTGACTACTTTTTCTAAAATAAATAAATAAAACCTCATTCTGGTGGATCACGACTTGATCATTTATTTTATTTTATTTATGTAATAGCATGACAAGCTATGTATGTATCCCAAAAAACTAGTGGATGGTCTAGGTCCTGAATACATTAAAGAAATGCTCATGGTATTTAAACCCCTTAGGGCTCTGAGGTCTACAGACTCGGGTCAATTAGTGGAGTCTAAAGTTCAAAACAAACATGGTAAGACAGCATTTAGATGTTATGCTGTACATAAATAGAATAAACTGCCAACAGAAGCAAAATCAGCTCTATGTGGAGCTTAAAAAAAAAAGAAGAAAACATAATTTTTATGTTGAAATAATTGAACTTTTTTTGCCTTAATAAAAAAAAAGTATTTTTATTTTTACTACTATTCTGGATACTGTGACTTGTTCTGGTAAATTACGACTTTTTCTCTTAAAATATCTGACCTTAGTCACTTAATAGCATGACATGTTTTTCTCAAAAAAGACTACTTTTCATAATGGAAAAATACAACTTAACCTTGCAATAATGGGACTTTTTGACCGTGAAAAAAAATCTACTTTTCTACTGTTTGCTATCTGCTACAAAAATCTACAGTCCTGGAAAAAAAATACTTTTTATCTTGAAAAAATAGAACTATTCTGCATCTTTGTCCCCAAATTATATGAAAAAAAGACCTTTTTCTCAATCTGTTATTCAAGTAAATTTTCACTTTTTTTCTACTATTTGCTATCTGCTACAAAAATCTACAGTCCTGGAAAAAAAATACTTTTTATCTTGAAAAAATAGAACTATTCTGCATCTTTGTCCCCAACTTATATGAAAAAAGACCTTTTTCTCAATCTGTTATTCAAGTAAATTTTCACTTTTTCATGTCAATTTAAAGATTAAAGATTAAATCTGCCCCAGCAGGCGGTTGTCTGACCAAAGACAACTCACAAGGTATAAGAAAGAGTTTGTTTCACATAGTGCTGCTGTCGCTACAAATAAATGAATGAGAAAGTTTGGCTCAGCAAAAGATCCCTGAAATACACCCGCTTGTGCATTTCTGAGTTATTTACGTAAATACCACAACCACACACACACACACACACGCGCGCGCTGAAAAAGACATTAGGGCAGGCAGCGTCCATGAAGAATTCACGTTGCCAATGTGGGAGCAGGCAAGATGTTGTTTGCAAAGCTGCGCCCTGGTAGCGAATGGGGAACATCTCTGTGGTCTTCAACCACGCAAACCTACGCACACGCCCGACGGGCAACTCGGCCAGATGCCCCAGAATTGCAGCGGTTACGGGGGAGCCTCAAATGACGTAAAGAACGGAATATATGGAGGAAATGTAGCGCCTACCGAAACATTCTTTTCACATGTAATAATTTACATTTTATGTCTACTTTAGGGCTAACATTTGATTTGATAGACACTCAATGTAATGTGAGGCTAACTGTGTGCATGTGAAAATAACATTGAGAGGCGGCGATGTCCAAAGTTGTCAGAATTTAAACTTTAATGGTGATGATTTTAATTCTCGCTAACGTTATAAAAGTGCTTTTTTTTAAATGGACTTCGTTTTTGTATTTTATTTTTTTTTGTGCTAAAAATATGAACTTTTATCACATACATTTTTGTAGAGGATTTTATAAAAAAAACACAACTTTTTATCTAATAAAATACGACTTAATTTTCAGGATATTCAATCTTATGAAATACAACATTATTCTTTTATTGTGCCAATTGTTTATCTAAGAAAACATGACTTTATTCAATTTTTTTCTTGAAAAACGATAAGACAAACAGGACTTCTTAATCCTAAAACATAATTTTTAAAAAGCATCCGGTAATTAAAACATAAAACATAAAACATAATTGTATCAAAAACAAAATATTACTTTACTCTCATAATATTCAGACTTTTTTTCAGGGGGGTTGGGGGGTATAGAAAATGTTTTTTTCATCTCAAACAGTACTTCCCCTTGTATTATTACAACTTTTTTTTTTATCTAACTCTTGTAATATTACGTTTTATATCATACAAATCTGACTTTATTCTCATGATATGACAATTCTTTAAGAAAAACAAAATGCCACTTCTCATATTTTTAACTATTTAAATACTAATACATGACTTTATTCTCATATTTGAACTTATCTAGAAAAAATAGGACTTTTTACTCATAGTATAGTAACTTTATCTTAAAATTTGCCACTTTATTCTTATAATATTACAACTTATATAAAAACGTCATTTTGTACTTGTACAATTTCAACTTTTAATCTAAAACAAAATGTGACTTTATTTTCCACATAATTATTATTTTTTTAATGTTTAAAAATGCAAATGATTATTTAAAAAATTATCTCGATTTTTTAAATTTATTTTTTGGGACTTAATTCTTATACTCATACTCATAACTTAATTCTTGGGATAAACAATTTTATTCATAATAAGACTTCTCTTTCTTCGCGAATATGACTACTTTTTATTTTATTTATTTATTTATTTATTTATGTATTTATTTATTTTGCGAAAATTGATTCTACTATTAAGACTTTATCCTGAAAAAAAATATCTGCCGTGGAAAATACATGTATTTTATATTTAAGGTGCATTGTGGAATTTAAATGTTAATGGTAAAGAATTTTCTACATACACCAATATCCAGATGAGTACAAAGAGCCCTGACTTTTAAACTGCGACTACGCCTGTATCTTCCCTTCAGTGTGGAGTGTCCGTGGGTGGGGAGGGGTGGAGTGGTGGCGGGTGACATCATACTGGTCTTTGCGGACATGTAGCGTTGTGTTAGCGAGCGTAACGTCACAAATGGGGTGGAAATTGAAAAAAAACTAAACAGGAAGAGGCTGGCTCTGAGCACAGACCAAACTCCCGCTAAGACGCTAAGAAAACTGAACAAAAAAAAAAAGAAGTTTATTTGAGTGCAAGAACTCGCACGCCAGGTGCACAAGCTTGACACATTAGGCTGCAGTTACACTTTAGGCCAGAGGTGGCAGTTGCGAGTAAGTTTTAGGTGTGACCCTTTTTCCCGTTCGAGAAAATCAGTTTACTTATATGTCAATTCAGTAGTAGTCTTGAAACACTTTCTCTAAACCCTTTGACTTGCCTGCATCTGACACCCCTAGGGTGATGGCTGACACGGCACTTGTCAATTACTCTGCAAAGCTGCGCAATAAAAAATAAAAGCAAACATTTACGATACGGCGTCTGCGGCGACCACATCCGAAAATACACAAGAAATTCTACTCGACTCCAAGCAGCTGTAACCACGAGCCCACCTTGAAAAGTACCCCCGCCCATCTACTGCACCCACATTTGGCAATGAGTTGGCCAGGGGCCCCTGGGATCAACTTCAATCTGAACGGGTTTAAAAATAAATCACAAAGTGTTAATAGTAAAGCATCAAATCAAAAGACAGCGTTTCATGCATCTCTTTCAGGTCACAATATAACATTATTCCATCGGTTAATTGAATAATCAGATATATTTTTATTCTGCATTATGACATAACCGTTTTCTCCATTACTGTTTATTAACTAATTATTGTTTTTTATTTTCCATTGATTACTTATAGAAAAAAAAACTAAACTACAGTAAGTAATATCACACGAAAGGGACTAATGCTGGACTCATCTTTCTTTTCGAAACTGATTTAGTTACTGGTTCGGTCATTGTTTTCCAGAGTAAACGCACATGTTTGCAAATGTCTTATTTTGATTATACACAAAAATAATCAGTCCACACTCATAAAGGAATCAGAGAATATTTACTGTTGAGAGGCTGAAATCAAAGCATTTGGACAATTTTAAGTTAAATTATGGCTCTAAACGGTTACTCGATTATTAAAATTGTTGAATATTTGATAATCAATTAGCTGACAATAAATTAGTGCACTATTGAATATTTTCAGAATCGATTAATCGATTGACTAATCGATTAATCGATTCTGAAAATATTCAATCAATCAATTCATCTGATTTATTTTAATTTTGCATTAAAGTGGTTTAAAAAAAAACAACTTTCCCCTGGCAACTGTTTATTAACCAGTCATTGGTGGTTATTTCGTACTTTGTTTATGGTTTTATTGAACATATAAACACAAAGAAAACACATTACAAGGCGAAAATATAAATATATAGTATAAAGTAAAAAAAAGATGTTTGCAAATATCATGTTTTGATTAAACACAGATGATAATCAGTCTTCTTTCACGAAGGACTACAGAAATCAGTGAACAATTACTGATGATATGCTGAAATGAAAAGATTTGGACCATTTTAAATTAAAAAAAAAATAGCTCCAACCGATAACTCAATTATCAAGATTGATTGATTACTTGTCGATTAATCGATGAATTTTGACAGCTCTACAATAAATTGATCAGTTTTGCCACCTCCAGTGTCACCATTGCCATGTTCTACAATGCATTATCTGTGACTTTCAGTGTGTATGGCTTTAAAAGGTGGCCCAGGGAGCTGCAGACATGGCTAACTTTTAGCTGGCTTTTACCTTTAGCCAGTCTGCATGTTGAGTGACTGCATGACTTGTTGAATAAATGTGTTCATTTTCTTATTCTCTACATGTTTTTAGTGTGTGTTTAGATCTACACAAGGATTAATTCTCCTTTTGATAAAACCAGTTTACCGCCAACAACAACACACCCGGATGCGAGTAAACGCACGCACACACACTGTATAAAAGACAATGTAGTCATCAATGAACTTAACATACATTTTCGTAAACAACTAAACCCGACCATAAATGTTTTTGTTTGTAACAATCAAAGATGATTTCGAGTGTAAGCAAAACAATTTAGAATTGTCAACAAACCTGACTTATTTTTATAAAGACAATTTAGTTTCCAAAAGATTTAGGTGAGACGATTTATAAACGTGGGAAAAAGTAGTCATTAATGAACCTAATCTGTGTTTTTTTTTAAGCATCTGACAATTTAGTCATGATGTACATCTCTTGGAAAAGCTCACACAGTCTTTCGTAAAAGTCAAAGACAATTCAGTCTTCAACAAGACTAACAGAAGCTTCTTTTTTTTCTCCTGTAAAATGAGTTCAGTGAACTTTGAATGTCTTGTAAACAATGAAGCCAATTTTCAGTCTTCGCTAATAAGATAAATAATGACCACATTTTTAAACATCAAAAATATTTGTTCTCCAATTACACGCCCGTAGGTATTTTGTAAACATTAAAAAAAGAAGTCTTTAAAGGAACACTAAGGAACTTTCAGTTTATTATTTTAGTTGATTATGGATATGGACAAAAGCGGTATTGTTGTGTCTGAAGGAAGGACCACGTTTCCCATGAGGACAAGCGCATTGCGTAATTTTTTTAACGCACGCCAGCGAGCGAAAGCCGGGCCAATGTTGATCCTCGACTGTCCTTTTCAATTTTTCTTTTTTGCCTCCTCAGAAAAAATTTCAGTTGTTTTGCAGCTTCTGCTAGGAAAGCAATAATCCTGTGTCGACATTCAAATTGACTTCCATCTTTGTAACGAATGGGGAAAGGGGGAAAAGTGACGTGTGTCATAAAGCAGTCAGCACATTTGTAGTTTGAGAGTTATGAAAATATTTGATTAAGGTTGTAAAGTTCCTTAGTGCTACTTTAATGATCCTAGCAAATGGTTTTGTGACCACAATTTAGACCCACCGAAGCAACTGGTCTCTTGTTCGTCTTGCACGTCTACAATTGGACTGAGTGTGAGTTATCAAGCGTCTGTTGAAATGTTTTCAGCTGACGTCAATGTAGAACTATACACTTGACAAATAGTTGGAAACTACTGAATTAAGAGTGTATATTATTATCCCGCCCTCAACCGTGCCTCGTAAAACGACCTTGCTTTCATAATTGGCTTACCACCACCACACCCCTTCTACAAGTATGCCCCTTATTCATTTTTCACCCCCCCAAAAAAAAAAAAATATCCAGTTCTCTCTCTCATCAAACATTCTTGTGCCTTTCGCTAAAGTTAGCAGGAAAACAGAACCACAAACTCTTAGTGGGGAACTGCCCATGAGGAGTAACCACAGATATACAGGGAGGGGTTCCGTCCAACACTGGATATACTTAGACAGGGGCAAACCCCCGAGTATGACCACGCACAGAAGCTTCGTTTTTATTCTTTGGACCATTCTCAGGCTGATTAGGCTAAAAGATGCTAAAGTTAAACCAATTATTATTCATCCCTGGCGAGGCTGGCCGAAATGCCGGCGGCGTTCAAAGTCGCACCAGTGTTTTTTTTTTGTGGCGTACGCTTGAAGTATTCCCTTCCAGACGCGGCATGAAGGACATCTGCCACCGGCGGCGTCAACACGGAGAAGCCTGAGGTGCAGTCGCAGTAATGCGGACTGACAAGCGCAGGCCTACCATTAACTTTTATTTTACAGCCTGTTTCTCCAAACATACCGACGACATTTAGCCTTTCCGCAGCGAAGCGACAACATGACGTTTTGAGATGATAGCAGGTCAATAAATCCAACGTGCCACAACGAATCAGACATCAGACGGGATTCTCGCACATCGGGGAAGTCAGAGGACACTTCATCTTCATGAGCCCGTTTCAGACCAGACATACCGATTTTTTTGCTCCTGAGAGATACGACACGGATACTTGAACTTGAATTGATGTTTGCATAAATGTGTTCAGTACTTTTGTTGAAGACTCCATATGGTCAGATGTTTATTCAAATACTTCGGCCTGCTGCTAGATTAATTAATTCAAGTCTTTATTTTTCCCATACCGAAAATGCTTACGTTAGGTTTGTTGAACAATAAATTACCAAAATGCAAACGTTGAAGGCTCTAAATGATCTTCAAATCATGTGAACAAATTGTCTTTGATGTCTTTGACGTTTGAGAAAACATATACAGTTACATTAGGTCCGTTGAAGATCAAATTGTCTTTGACAAGGATAGGTTCGGTCTTTCACGCATGCAAAAAAAACCACATACATTTGGTTCATTGACGACTCTAAATTGTCTTCACATATTTTAGGTTTGTTCAGGACTAGGGGTGTGCCAAAAAATCGATTCAGTACGATTTAGTACGATTCAGAATCAATTTTAAATGTCCGAAAATCGATTTTATTGAAATGATTTTCTACTGTCTTGCCTTTGTCAGTGTGTGCCTTTATTTAGAGCGCTGTTCATGTTGTACCCGCTTTAGCCAATTAGGGGCAGTGTGGTTCCACGCGGTCTAATACACTGTTAAGTTGTAGCCACATTGGAGAGTAGAAGGGAAAAGTCACGATCAAGTTATGCCAATAAAAATTGTTTTTAGAGTGAAGAAAAAATCTTTGTCAATTAAATCATTTTGAATCAAAAATCGTTCTTAATCGAAAATCGATTCTGAATCAAATCGAATCGTGAGACATTCAAAGATTCCCACACTTATTAAGGACTACATTTTTTTTAGCACGTTCATTGACCACTTAACTGTCATTGAGCTTTACGAATAACATGTATGTATCTTATGTTCACTGACAACTCTAAATGGTTTTCCCATCTGTAAAACGACACGTTAGGTTCACTGAAGGCTCTAAATCAGGGGTGGGCAAACTCGGTCCGCGAGGGCTGGAGTCCTGCAGGTTTTGGAGGTTTCCCTCTTCCAACACAAGTTGATTCCAATCAACAGGATCATTATCAGGCTTATGCAGAGCTTGCTGATGAGCTGATTATATATCAGCTGTGTTGGAGAGGGGAAACATCCAAAAACTGCAGGATTCCGGCCTTTGAGGACCGAGTTTGCCCAAACCTGCTATAAATTGTCTCTAAAGTAAAAAAAAGACAAAAAAAAACATAAACATTAAGTTCCTGGCAAACTCAAAATTGGATAAAGCCGCTGGACGCAGAAAATTCTATTTCGAATCGCTACTGCCACCTGTGGCCGAAAAATGAAACTGCAGACTCCTTTTTTTCCCCCAACTGCACACACCCTACACACAATGTCCGCATGACGTCACATCCGCAGACAGAGGGCGGGAAATGGTCAAATAAAATGACTATTGTAAAGATATTTTGGGGCAAATTGTTACAAAGAGCAGCTTTAATAATTACAAAATGACATGTTAGGGTCATTTAAGGCTCTTCTTAATGTTTCCCCAAAGTGTTTACTATGTTGTGTAAATAATGTGTCAATGTATGTCTTACTAAATGTTACTACTGACATCCATCATTGTTGATGCATTCACTGAAGACTTTGATGTTTACAAAAAACACATATCTCATATTTGTTGACAACTGTTCTGTCCGATGTTTACAAATGATGACAAACTTTATAAACAGTTTTTTTTTGGTGACATTATACTTACTATATGAACTGTGGTGGACTTTATAGACTGAGCTATCACTGAGCTGAGCCGAATAAGCATTAGCAACACAATGGATGGGCAGATGTCCAATACCCAGGGAACTTGTTTGTGAAGCCAGGTGCCTTGCTCAAGTCTTAAAAATCTAACTTGGGACCCTCCGGTTGCCGGCCGCACGCTCAACCACTCGACCGCGGCGGCTCTGGGCTTGCTGACACTGTAAAACTCCATTTTATTGGCAGCTAGTGGTCTCAATGGCACAACTGTCCCCGTAAAACGAGATATAGAGGGATGCCTAAACGCTGCTTCAGCATTCAGTACAGGTGTAATTCTGCTGTGTGTGTGTGTGTGCGTGTGTGTGTGTGCGTTTGTGCATGTGTGCGCATGCGTATGTGTGTGTACTTGTACATACGACATTGTGAGGACCAAAATGCATTTTGGTGAAGTGAGGACATTTTGGACAGTCCTTACAACTCAAGACCTCTTTTTGAGGGTCAAGACTTGGTTTTAGAGTTTAGGTTTGAATTGGGTTATGGTTGAGGTTGGGGTAAGGAAAATCATTTTTGATGGTTGGGGTTAGGGGGAGGGGCTAGGAAATGCATTATGTCAAAGAGATGGCCCCACAATTACATAAGTACAAGTGTGTGTGTGAGTGTGTGTGTAGGTACTTGTACATACTACATTGTGAGGACCAAAATACTTCTTTTTTTTTTTTTTTAACCAACAGATTGAGGACATTTTTGTGAAGTGAGGACATTTTGGTCGGTCCTCACAACTCAAGACCTCTTTTTGAGGGTCAAGACTTGTTTTTAGAGGTCAGGTTTGAATTGGGTTATGATTGAGGTTAGGGTAAGGAATAGAGAGGTAGGCAATAATTTTTGATGGTTGGGGTTAGGGGGAGGGGCTATTAAATGCATTATGTCAATGAGATGGCCCCACAATTATATAAGTACAAGTGTGTGTGTGTGCGTGTGTGTGTGTGTGTGTGTACTTGTACATACTACATTGTGAGGACCAAAATACTTCTTTTTTTTTAACCAACAGATTGAGGACATTTTTGTGAAGTGAGGACATTTTGGTCGGTCCTCACAACTCAAGACCTCTTTTTGAGGGTCAAGACTTGTTTTTAGAGGTCAGGTTTGAATTGGGTTATGATTGAGGTTAGGGTAAGGAATAGAGAGGTAGGCAATAATTTTTGATGGTTGGGGTTAGGGGGAGGGGCTATTAAATGCATTATGTCAATGAGATGGCCCCACAATTATATAAGTACAAGTGTGTGTGTGTGCGTGTGTGTGTGTGTGTGTGTGTACTTGTACATACTACATTGTGAGGACCAAAATACTTCTTTTTTTTAACCAACAGATTGAGGACATTTTTGTGAAGTGAGGACATTTTGGTCGGTCCTCACAACTCAAGACCTCTTTTTGAGGGTCAAGACTTGTTTTTAGAGTTTAGGTTTGAATTGGGTTATGGTTGAGGTCAGGGTAAGGAATAGAGGGGTAGGCAATCATTTTTGATGGTTGGGGTTAGGGGGAGGGGCTAGGAAATGCATTATGTCAATGAGATGGCCCCACAATTATAGAAGTACAAGTGTGTGTGTGTGTGTGTGTGTACTTGTACATACCACATTGTGAGGACCAAAATACTTTTTTTTTTTAACCAACAGATTGAGGACATTTTTGTGAAGTGAGGACATTTTGGTCGGTCCTCACAACTCAAGACCTCTTTTTGAGGGTCAAGACTTGTTTTTAGAGTTTAGGTTTGAATTGGGTTATGGTTGAGGTTAGGGTAAGGAATAGAGGGGTAGGCAATCATTTTTGATGGTTGGGGTTAGGGGGAGGGGCTAGTAAATGCATTATGTCTATGGATGTCCTCATAATTATATAAGTACAAGTGTGTGTGTGTGTGTGTGTGTGTGGTGGGGGGTGTGAAAGTATTATTATCCCGCCGGGATTAGCGATAGTGTCCCTGTTGGCATGCGATCTGCCCTTTGCAATAATCTGTGCGCGCATCCGTCATTCCCAGCGCCAACACTTGTTTTTCATGTTGCCAAGCTACTCCACAAACAAGTATCATAAAATAATTAGCGAGGTGGGGATGGGGGGCACAACTGAAGATTTTAAATCGCCCTCGATGTTTACATAAATTTGTCCGGGCTACCTACCTAAAACCGTGCGTGTTATTTTCATTAAAGACTCCAAATTGTTGTTTGTTGCCAACTCAATAGTGTTTGACATAAGGCTCAATGTAGAATTGTATCTGACGTTTACGAAAATACGTTTAGTTTCTTACAGACAACAATAAGCTAAGATGGTATAATCGGTCCGGCCCTAAACCAGATTTCATTCATTTGTGCGCATCAATGACTGTGAGTAACAACATGCAATTAAATCTTTATTGAATCTAACGTGAGAATTTAGCGTTTTCAGCAAACTTGACCTGCGATTATGTACGGTTCTCGTAGCCATCATTAACAATTTAGTCTTCAAGGAAACGAACATCAGCATTTGAGTCTTTATTGAACATTAGACAGTTTATTTTTAGTAAACGTTAAAGGCACTTTGGGGTTTTTAATGAATCATTCGTTACATTCGTCAAAGAGCATAAATATTCTATTCTATTCTCACTCTGTCGATATAATCTTTCTTTTTACAAAATGGTGTGCATTCGTTTCATTGCAACATCTTTGATCGAAGCATGTTTGGCTGAGACTCAAAGGTTTGGTGAAGGATGAACAGAATGTTATGTTAGCACAAGGACACAGACATGGAGTGGGGAACAAAAAAGAAAATTGCAACACGGCTGATATTTCCAGCGGAAAACTATTCAAATCAACGAGGCTTGTGCGTGAGCCTCCCTCCATGAGAGCAGACCTGCACTGCGCTGAGCCTGGAGGTGGAGGCGGAGGATGGAAATGAAGAAGTCCAAAAAGAAATGACAACATTTTTGGGGATGCTAAAATGTGATAAATAGTCATAAATCACACATGCATCATGTCATAACTCGCACTATCTGGGTCAGGAGCTGCATCTCACGAGTCACCGTGGCTCGCTCAGTGATGGATGGACTGCAGTTACACACACACACACACACCTGAGCGCTCACACAGTCTCTTCAAAACGTGTTAGGATAACATTACAAGACACGCTTACTTTCATGTGCACTGTATTTTCATAGATGTGTGTGTGTGCCACAAATGCTGGCCCAGCTTCTCATTTTCTGTCATCACCTCAAAGAGCTGGAGAATAAACCTATTAGCGGCGTTAAACTAGGCTAATTAGGTGGCACACTATTAACACACTCAAGGGTGTGAGAGCATGCCGTGTGTGTGTGTGTGTGTGTGTTTTTCCCAAATGTGTTTTGCTACAACAACCATAACAAAGTTGTAAATTAATTCTCTTGTTTGAGATTCTATTCATAGACAGCTAAGCCACAGGTTCTTAATGAGGTTGAGGTCTGGGGACTGAGATGGCTATGAGAAGGAGCTTCACTCTGTGTCTGGTGAACCACGTCGACAATTTTCAGTATCAAAGTATGTTTCGGCAATACAAACGTAAGGATTTTAACACATCTTAACCAGGGGTTCCAATTATTATGGACGGCGCTGTTTGTGGAACCTCAAAACGTTTTTGTTCTTGATAGAACACCAGTCACGTTCAGCCATGTTGCTCGGTGTGCATGGGGCTTTAGATTCATAAATGACTAAATTGTTTTTGATATTTACGAAAACACGTACTTTAGGGTCATTCAAGAGTAATTGTCTTCGTTTGACTCTTTGACTGCCAGACGTTTTCAGAAACGGGATGTCTGTCGCCAGTGCCAGCCGATTTAAGCATTTTGACTGATCTTTCAAGGTCCACAGAAAATGTTGTGTTTGGACTATGGAAACACACATACTATCAAATGAAAGATTGAACTCTCATCTTTCATCAGAAAAAAAAGTTTGTTTCTACCTTATTCCGTTCTTCAGTAATCAACAATAAAAAATGGTTAGTTTCACCCAAATGCTCTGTTTTGACCAAAAAATGGAGAAAAAGAGCTTTTTGTGAAACGATGTTATTTCATGCACTCTAGTGAATTGTACACTTCTTTTTGTTCATGAATCATGCCACAAACACCTAAATAGTGCTTTACTTCTGTAAAACACTACCACCAACAATGAAAAAGTGTTTTTAGATTGCAAAATACATTTATTTCCATTCAACAGTGTAACAATTTGACAAAACAATTTCGCAAACTATTTACAAATGTGTGCAACTGTGGTACTACTTACAATTATGTGGATGTTTCAAATACAGTTTTTCTTTTTGTAACACTCTCCTGCGTGCAAGGAGAGGGAGCAGGGTTTGCACAACAGATTTGTTTCACTGCGATTGTCCGTTTCGCGTGCAGACGTTAGTTACACTTTCTTGACGGCCTTTTTTTCCGGGGAATAGCAAGTAGCAGACTGTACCCACTCCTCCGATGAATATGCATTGGACTCGGGGTACTCTTCATCGTCCGATTGAACGTCCGCCTGTGCAGAAGTGCTCGGTTGTGTTCCGCGTCTTCCGGTGTTAGCATCGCTAGCCGGTGAGGCTTTATGACGTGGTCATAGCCGCCGCGTCAACGCTTCCAACTTCGGTGTCAACCTCGGAGCCACCATCATCATCATCATCGTCGTCATCACTGTGCTCTTTAGCATTGGTCGATGAGCTGCTTGCAACCGGTCGCCATTGTTCGCTTCCTCAGCCATCTAGCTCCGCCTCACGTCTTCTACAGCCGCGTCAACGCTTCCAACCTCGGAGTCACCATCATCATCATCGATGATGATCATCGTCGTCATCAATGTGCTCTTTAGCACTGGTCGATGCTTTTCGTCTTTGAAAAAAATGCTCAAGCGTGAGCTGCTTGCAACCGGTCGCCATTTTCGCTTCCCATCCCCAGCCATTGTCCCCTCTAGCTCCGCCTCACGTCTTCTACTGACGCCTACCCAATCTTGTCAAAAGAGAGTCATCGCTGCCATCTAGGGGCCAAAAATAGTCATTAGGCTAACTAGATCTGCTTGAAACTTTCACCACAGCTGGCCAAGGCTCCACCCGTTTCCAAAAATAAAAAATAAAAAATTGGAGAACGCCTTTTAACGTCCTTGGCGGCCCTCCGTAGATTTTTACTAAACGTCATTTAACGTCCTTGGCAGTAAAAGAGTTAAGAGGAAATTGTCTGCATTTGTTATGAAAACATGTTCACTATTTTTTTGTTTGTGCCTTTCTTACGAAGGCGCACAATCAATTCATTAGTGGCTCATCACTAGGTGCGTTTCCATTACAATTTCCCGCGAAAATAGAAGCGATATTGTACTTTTTGGATACAGAACAATTTCGACTTGCTGGTGTTTCCATTGAAGAGCGTTTCACTTCTGAGGCGCAATTCTCGTAATGTCCCGTCTCACGGGATCTCGCAGTTCCGTAGGAGGTGCTCATGATGTTTACGGAAGACAGACGCCCAAAGTTCTTAATATTACTTTAAAACCATCTCCCTCCTCTCATCATGCGGGTTTGAGCATTTGATGTTGGTGTTTGTGTGTGCACACTTGTAACTCGTGTTATGGTGCGGACGGATGGATTTACGCCGTTGATCGTTGCCCGGGGCAACGGCCATTTCTCAGTCTTCAAAGTCTACCCATTACAGTAATAAATTGACAGCAATGCAAATAGCCTTAGTACACTTTTACTTTGAAGTTGGCCCACGTCGTGGCATGATGGCTAGCTTGACTTCCCTTTTATACGTTTATTTATCGTAGTTGATTGACATTGTAGTTGCGTTCAACATCAACACAAGACTATCCCGAACTCATATTCAATCGCTTATTTAGGACACTAAGAAACCACTAAGTAATTACGTCGTCATTGTAGGATATAGCAGAAGTCTCCAACGTAAGTGGCTAGCGATTAGCCGTTAGCATTGCCAGCGGGTGTCTGGCTGGTAGCTGTAACTGTGTTTGACAACTGTAACCTGACTTACTTTAAATATTTTTCAATATTCTGGACCAAGGCTACTGTAATTCACTCTCCATGTTTAAAGGAAGGGAATGTGCCTTAAATTGCATATTGAGATCTTTTTTTTTTTTTAATAATGACAAGATAAATATAAATTTGTCTTCATTTATTTTACTATATATATTTTTTTAGAAAACACTTTTGCCCATTAACTCATTCAGTCTCAGCCATTTTTACTGAAGCAACCCCCTTCGCTCCGGGATGTTTTACTTAAATTTTGAAAGATTTTGCAAGGCCCACATAATATTGTGATCTATTTCTATAAAAACATGGGACCTACCAAAAGAAAGATTTAAGTCTCTGCTTTCATCAGGAAAAAAAGGATATTTGTATCTGTTTCCGTTTTGCAGCAATTAGCATTAGAATATAGCTTCATCATTATTCGCAAATCTGTTTAAAACAGTGGGGAAAAGAGCTTTTTGCAACGTGGCCCTGGTTGATACTCTGCTGCCACCTGCTGGCCATTTGTGTAATAACTACCTTGCTTCAAGCGTTCTCTTCAGTTCAGAGGCTGCATCAAAGCTTTCTTCTGTATGCTCTAGCATAAAAAATAAAAAATAAACGTTAAAAAAAATATATAAATACGTTTTTGGGAGCATGGTAATATTTTAAAACATATAAATACGTTATTGGGAGCAAATGTGTTTAAAAAAAACATTCAACTTAAAATGTCAAACTTAGCCGTTTAGATTAGAGGAACCCAACTTTAAGCCATTAATACGTTGTTATTTTACACATAGACATGTATAAAATAAGAATGTTTGTGCCTCAAATTGCACTTAAAGTTGTGTACCTAAATCCTAAATGACTATATTAGACATTTTGGTTGGGGGAAAAAAGCGTTTTACAAAATAAATGATGACACTAAATCCTAAACGGCTATATTAGACATTTTAAATTGATTTGTTTTATTGTTTTTTTTATGTAATGTAAAAAGCATTTTACAAAATAAATTACGACAAAGTACTACTTATCTTGAACCGAAAAACGATCCGTGACTCAAATCCGTGATCCGATCCGAACCGTGACTTTTATTGAGAATGCATTTATTTCTGTTCACAAAATAAATTAAGTCTGTTTAATTAAAGACAAAACTGTCTTGAGTGTTTACAAAAGTAACCAAACTACGGCCCGGGGGCCTTTTGCGGCCCGCTGTCCATTAACTCGTGGCCCTCAGCATATATGAAAAATCTTTTTTGACATGTTGCGAGTGTTGACAAAGTGAGAAGTTGTGACACACCTGGCAACTACTACTAATCATAAAGTCGTTTTTTACAGTTTTTCTAGATATTTAAAGAAACTATTTAAAGCTAATAGCAATAACATTTCTCTTTTCTTAATTCTTATGAATTGAGATATTTCAGTTTCAGAAGCAAAAATCATTTCCGTCACTTTCTGCTGTCTGCCAAGGTCTAATACGTGATCATATAATAATGAATGACTAAGATCTACAAGCCAACAGTGCTTTAAAATGTATCATCTTATTACCAATTACTTTTGCTTTGGTTCTGAATGTGGGGCAGGGGTGGATCTACTCTAGAAGGTTGCAGGGCTATGAGCCACCCCAAAATCATTAAAACCTTGCTAAAAATAACTAATACTGAATTGTGTGGTTTAAATGTATTTAATATAATCATACAATGTCAAAGTGGCCTTTTCTGTATGCGGCCCTCGACGAAAAAAGTTTGGACACCCCTTGTTTATAACAATCATTGAAGTTAGTTTCATTAAGGCTAAATAACAAATCGGATACCCGCATAGTAGCATAAAGAGAAAAAACACATCAGATCTGTTATCCATCCATCCATACGTTAGAATCGCATTGTTTTGCCAGAGGAGGAGTCGTTTTTTAACTGAGGGTTATTTTAGCGATGACGGTCTGTTACAGTGTTGGCAGTGAGTCTATCTTGAGCTTCTTGTCTTCAAACTGGCAGTCAAACAGAAGACAACCACCTCAGTGGGTCAGTGGGTTACACAATGAGAGGCTCATGTTCTTGTTGTCGTTGTTGTGTTTCGGCCCACTCCTAGAATAGCGTCACCGATACGCTAAGTGGACATAGTGGTGACAAGTTTGAGTGTCACCGGATGTCACATCATGACTATTCTTAGATAGACTGTGAGTATCAGGAGTCGGTCCTAAACGTGGATGTCGAGGAGACAACAATTACAAATTTCGGGATTTGGACGAAGGGGGTGGAAGCAATATCTCCATTTGTGCAATTGATTATCACGTAGTACGTTTAAGACTTAACTTAAGACTAAACCAGGCTGAGGTTGTCATTTCAATTCTTTACATTACCTTAACGTTATCTTGTCAAATTGTTTGGGACAAAATAGACAGTAAAAAACTTGTGACTCCCAACCATAAGTGGAACTTGGTTGCCTATTATGATTCAGATATTTCAGATTAGCCAAAACCATTATGGCGGTTCACAAAGTCGTGGCTAAAATGATGCTGACGAATGGGGCGGCAAAGAAAATGGCAGCCAAATAGGACAGCAAATGGCATAGAAAGAGGCATCCTGTTTTCGCCAACCAACACAATAAGCCTACAATGCAAAATCTTCAGTCGGCAGCGGCCATTATCAACCCATTATGCATCATCTCACTCAATTATCATCCCTGGCAAGGGAACTGCCATTACAACCAATTTTGTACAACACATGATAACGACTGGAGAAGTAGCTACATTCAGTTTCCCGACATTGTCTACATACATATGTGACGCCGACCGAACCGTGACAGGCAGAGGCTACGGCACAAAAACAACAGATGGAAATGAGACGTTATCGTATGGCGATTTGAATTTGAGGCTTGGTGAGCAGTTCTGATTGGTTGAGACATACTACAGACCAGATGGGAGCCACCTACATCTGCCCCATTCAGAAAACAGTAAACCAGGTCATTAAGCTCAAGAGGCGCTATCGGTTAGCGTGCTGTACTTATAAAACTAGTCTGTCAAAATGCTGAGTCATCATGGCTGGAAACTTTCTGTTAAAATATCCAATAAGCTTCTATGGGCAGACGATGACCTCTAATGAATGCCTTGAAACCTCTGCATCACCTGTCATGGCTGAATCGGTTAGCCTGAGGCACTGGCGTGCACAGGTAGACCAATAGTGGTGCTCACACCCTTGCCCCTCTGCCCTCTCTCCCCAAAAAAGTGCCCTTTGGAAAGTTCTTTTTTTTTTTTTTTAATTAACACTTTACTGAGGGCAGGTCAATGTTGACACAATCGTTTAGAAAAGTTGCATGATTAATCGCGTGTGAAAAAAATAACAATATGCGCCCCCTGCGCGCACGCACCCGACCTAGCTGTCTCTATCTTCCTTTGTCACATGAACGCTTATTACCCACGGTCGCGGTGTGGGACAGACACACACACACTTCTTCTTCCCCTGCTGCTCCACCCCAGCAAGGTAACTTTTATGAATCCAGTGAAATTGTATTGTTTGTTTGCCCTCTATTCCCTACCTATAATCATTTTGTTGTGAAGTAGCATGTCTCATACAGCACAAACAACTGAGCATAAATTAGCCGATATTAGCCACATAGTTAAAAAATGCCATATGCTAATTCAATAATAGATAACGTGATAACCACATAGTAAGACTAATGACAGTGAAAGGAAGCTCTCTGTGATCTGTGCATTGAAACGCATTGGACTTTGGATCATTGTACAATCCTATTTTAATATTGATTTGCTCCTTAAGGTTAATTCTATTGAAAAATCTTTTTTTAAGTAGTTTGTACTAAATCAGCAGTCATGAAGCTAATATCAGCTAAATTATTAGCTATTATTTAGGACAAACCATAACTATACTGTAAGTTACTTCTATGCTACAAGTCTTGCAGTCATGTTGCCCTAATAGGCTGTGGGCTATTATTAATTATTATTATTATGTGTGTGTAATGTTTATTTAAAAACTTCTATTGACATTTCCGAAGATCCGGGCATTTCTGATATGTCCTCAATGCAATACAATGCAAATGCTTCCTTTATACGGTGAAAAAAAAACGACAGCTTGTAAAGCTGTGACTATCATACAAACGACATCTCATCACATTTTGAAATCAAAGCAATCCTCACAAATCAAATTACAACAATCCAAAGTCCAACGCTTTTCAATGAGCAGATAGATTTCGTTCACCAAATTGACGGCCATCTTGACTTGTGACGTCAACTGGGAATTGTCAGTAAGGCTTAACTCTTTGACTGCCAAAAACGTTAAATAACGTTTAGTAAAATCCTATGGAGGAGTGCCAAAGACGTTAAAAGACGTTTTTTTTTCAAAACAGAGGTGAAACTAACCATTTTCTATTGTTGATTACTCAAAAACGGAATAAGGTAGAAACAAACTTTTTTTCTGATGAAAGATGACAGTCCAATGTTTCATTTGGTAGTATGTGTGTTTCTATAGTCCAAACACATCATTTTCTGTGGACCTTGAAAGATCAGTCAAAATGCTTAAAATCGGCTGGCACCCACGGCATCCCTTTTCTGAAAACGTCTGGCAGTCAAAGAGATAATATTCCTTGTGCATAAAAGTGCCCCTTTTTTTCCCTCCCGAAGCACTTGCCCCCCAAAATCTCTGTGCACGCCACTGGCCTGAAGTACGAATAAATTACCTGCTGAGAAACACTGAGGTGAGTTTGGGCCTCACCTGCAGTGTTAAATTTATTTCCACCATCCTTTACCTCAGTTTGGTGGCCGTAAATCAAAAGAGTGTGAAGTGTGAGCAGATTATTTAGCCACTGTTAGCATGTTTACAGTATAATCTTACTTCCTCCAGTTTGCTCAGCGGGGGAGCAAATAAGCACCTGAGGGCAGATGTTCTTAAAAAAAAAGAAAGAAAGAAAAAAACATCAGAAAACCGACCTTGAGATGTATTGCGAGTAAGTCTGTATGCTGTCAATCAAGAAAAAAGAGATGAGGATGAGGAGTTTATCAACAAATAGAGAGTACAAAGGTTACATACACATCCAGTCTGCGACTTTCTCCGGACGAAGGGCGCTGGATTAGTGAGAAGTACGGGCTTAGTGTGTAATTCAAAGCATTTTCCATGAGTGATTAACATGCCAGTCAATTGTGAGGGGGTAGGACACGGACCCCTGCCGCATGTCATCGTTTTCACATGACAGCTCATTCAATACCCAGAAAGTCTGCGAGTAATGGTACCTTATTCTCGGGAAGTTTGTGTGTTCAACTATTGCTTGTCAGACTCCCATACACACACACACGCATTAGATGATATAAGACATGAGTCACCTCTACGATTTTCGTCATTATTGCCGTCTGACAATGTGACAGAATCAGATCAAATCAACAAACGTCAGACGTTCCTCGATGAGCGGCACTGTATTTTTAGAACACTATTATACGAAATGACTCTCTATATATACCGTACATAATGGAGTGGCCTTGTGCGCTAAGCTAGCATTTCATCTTCACAGCGGAGGCTTAGGGCTGCAGTTTAAAGGGGGCTAAAAGACCTTAGGGCAGCTAATGGTCCTTCACACAAGCTGAGACCGAGACAATAATAAAGGTCAAAAGGCAAATAAGCCGCAATAAGGCCGGGATTTGGAGGGTATGCGATGGCTGCGGCGACATGAGCAAACACATGCTGGGGGGGAAAAAAACAAAAAAAAAACGCTTATTTTAGAGAAGAAGAAGACATTGTAGAATTAGCAGTAATTTATTTCAGAATTGAGTGTACAGGCAGGGCTTTTCTCATGTATTTGTTCTTTTTTTAATCAATTAACTTCTAAATCATGTTCAAATACAATTTCATTCATTATGGTGTACACGCCTTGGCCACCAGGGGGCAGTATAAGACGCACATAGGGACATACTATTCTGGAGGCTCAGTTCCTCTCCTCAGCGCGGCAGTAATATTAGCCATTCTTTGCAGAGGACAATGAAAATATGCTTGTGAGTACTTTTAACAACACACAGATGACTATCAATAGTCCATGTGCATTTGGAAAACCCCATTGTCTTCAAATACATATGTAAATTCTCTTTTCCGTTTAAATTGACAACAACATGCAGACACAAAAATGGAGGCGTTAACCTCACATTGTAGCAAGAGCTAGCTTGCTTATTTGCTGTCAAAACTGAGTCCAGTACACTCACCCTCTCAAAAGCATTTAAGGCCGAGTGCAATCAGAAAAAGAAGAAACAAAAAGTGTGCATCAGACGTCCTCATTTAGCACACAAATATAATAACAGTTATTAACATCAAGTAAAAAAAAAATAATAAAAAAAATCTACTTTGGAGTTTGATGAGGTCATTCTGCAAGAGTGGGCATGAGGGACAGTGGCCGCCTCTCCTGTTTGCTCTTGTTTTTGGAGCTTCATCCATGCGTGCCAGGCCGGTCTGCTGTAATTTGAAGGTTGACTTGTTTAATAAGCTGCCACTACATTTGCATGCATGCATGCTCTTGCTAATTTCACAAACACACGCTCACAAATAAATAGCACTCATGCATCAACAGTTCCAGTGGCGCAATGGGTTAGCGCGCGTTGCTTATAAGACAGTAACTTGCTGAGGTTGTGAGTTCAAACCTCACCTGGAGCAATTCACCTTTAATTTAATTGAATTAAAAAGCACCTGACTCAAGATAATTGAGTAGACGCTATGAAATAGGAATTTTCTTCATTTTTGTTTTTTTTCTGTCCCACCTGCACGATGCTACGAGAGAAAAGAGTATCAAAGATCTGAGGTGGAGTGTATGGGGTGCCGTGAAGTTTGACAGCCCATTTTATAATGTTAATTTGTTGTAGGGCTGGACAATTATGGAAAAAATAATAATCCAATTTTTTTTTGGGATTGAGATTGAAATCACGGATAATAAAATAATTATTCATTGGTTTTAAAACTTAAAGGTGGGGTCTTAAGTTTTGACCGTTTGTGTTTCCAAACCAATTCAAAACGGACTCCTCCCATGGCTCAACCTCCACTCTTTAGCGACACGCCCCTCACTCTGTGATTGGCTGGAGGAGTAAACATTGATTTTCCGCCCCTCTTATGCCAAAACACAACAAAATGGCAAAATACAGGCTGGGTGGTGGTGGTGGTTGATGACAAAAATCACCAGCACACGTTAACAGAAGCCCAGAGGTGTTGGTGGAGAAGGATTTTCACCAGTATTCTACTAGGAATGGTGGGAATTTTCTTTTACCCTTATGTCGAACATCTCACTACCAGAACAATATTGCATTCAGAGGTCCTAGAATCTTTTTTGTTCAAATTTGATATGACCCTTTGAGAATGGAGTGGAATCTTGTGTAAGCCATTTCGGCTTCATTCCCTCCTTGCACTGTTTTTAAATTGTGCTCAATAAAAAAAAATTGAAATCAATTTCATGTGATCCAGTGTTTATGAAGTGTTTATTTCTGAGTGAAAACTAAAGACCCCATCTTTAACTATTTTTCCAACTACTAAAACTCAACTACTCAAAACTATGATTTTAGCCTCGCCCATTCATCCCTTAACGTTGAACACTTTATTCTTGAACACTCTTGATTCCTTGAAAGCTCAGCTTTGAATATGACTTAACAGAGAGAAGTTAAATTACTGAGAGTAAAATAAGAATACACTAAAACACTGTTGTCATAGCTGCTTTAAAAAAAGGTCTTGATACCGGGTATCGTATTGGGTCGAAACCCGGCCTTATTTCAAGGTATCGGTACTTGGCCGCCCTCTTGCGGCCGTTTTACGACCAGGAACGAGAAATCAGATGAATAGAAGTTTCCATTAATGTTATGAACTTTAAGAAAAAATGCTGCATTAAGATATCTTCCTTTAAAATTATATGTCACAGTTTTTTGGAGGGAAATTTTATGTATCAAAAATACTAGTGTTATTAGTACTTGTATCGTTATCGGTGACTACTCAAGAGTTGAGTATTCGTACTGGTATCGTTCTGGAAAAAAAGCGGTATCGTATATCCCTATTTAGTAGCAGCTCTAATACCAACAGGTACTCTCGCATTATTTACTATAGTGTATATGTTCAACAAAACTAGCAGCTTCCAATTGCTTTTTGTGCAAGGTAATGAACCATGCAGCAACCACGGTTTACATCTAATCAATGAACTTAAACCTTGCCTTCCATCGCTCCCTCGTTCACCTTATTTCCTCTTCTAATGGAAGGAAAGATGCATAAGCAGGGGTGAGAGAACCATAAAGGAATGTGTGCGTGTTGACATTGAACGCTTTAGCATTAAAATAGTAAACGACGCGTGTTAGTGCGAGTGAGTCATTTGCGTGCCCAAAGTGTGTTGTTTGAAAGTGAGGCAGCGCTGTTGTGATTCACCGCGGCTCCATCAACCTCCTCCTCTTTTGACTCATCCACTTTGCAACTCCTGCATGTGTACTTTTGTGTGTGTGTGTTTTCGCTGGTGGGTAGCAATCAAGGGCCTACACGTCATCACCATGACAACGCTGACAGACTTTCGCTTTCTGAGGGTACTGTACATATGACCAGCCAAACTAGTTGGTACTTTTGGATTACAGGGCATCGGGCTATAAAAAAAAAAAAAAAAACACACAAAAAACACTGAAAACACTTGTAGTATGCATGCCAAGCCAGTAGGAGGTGATGTCACTTCACTGACAGTTTTACATTGAAGAGATTTATCATGGTGACACGCACATTCATGGTTCGCTTTTCACAAATTCATAGCACTATGCCCTTTATCTTGTCTTCTTTTTAAAAACAAGTTTGAATTATTGTTTAATCTGAAAAAAAAAAAAACCTTCAAAGCTATTCTCAAATTCACCTTTTTGCGTTTTTTTTTTATCTGTGGAACCTATTCCCCGCTAGTCCTTCAAAAACTCGCATCATTTCTATTTTGTACTCATTCTGAAACATCTGAAGATGCTGCCAGTCTGGTCTATATAGAAATTGTTGTCAAGGAAGTACATAGAAGTGATACATGTTGACTGAAAGACAAACTTTGCATAGTGAGGAGGAGTTACGTTTAGCCTGGCTTGTTAGTGGAAGCTACAGAGTTTCCACTGCATGTCCATCCATGAACAGTACACGCAAAAAAATCGTAATATTTATAAGAAGAAAAACGTGTTCAATGAGGATTTATAATTTAGAATCCTACGAGAATAAATACATAATTTTAAAAGTCATTTTAACAAGTGATTGTTAAAAATGCAACTATATGGATTTGCTACACCATTTCAGAAAAAGACAGCTTAAGTCTGTCAATAATAGGACTTTATCATTGAAATAGTTTGCCTTTTGTCCTAAAGAAAAAAGAAAAGGAAATACTTTTTTCATTACGGGATGTCGGATTTATGTGATGTGATGATAGGGCGCAATCATATCAGAACATTTCAATAAGCCAAAAGCTAAGGAGTAATTAGTTGAATGCTGAATGTTTGTTTTAATGCGGCACGCCAATTCCCATATGCATGTATTGTCAATGATACAATCATTCTGGAATTGATCGTCAATAATTTTTGGGAACCTGAAGTGACCATTTATGGACCGCTGGGGACGTCAGATTGAGAACCATTTGTGAAACGTTAGTGGACTCTGCCACAGAATACAGAGGTGTTCATAACTCTCTGATATTCTTAATATGGTATTAACAACGGTTAACATTTGAAATAGTTGCCGTTGATATCATGAAGAAGACAAAACACTGCCATGTTGTAACATGCACCAGGAAAACACTAAAATAGGGACGTCTCTGGGTGGGCTCGAACCACCAACCTTTCGGTTAACAGCCGAACGCGCTAACCGATTGCGCCACAGAGACAGCTGCTGCTAAATTCAAAGTGTTTGGAGTAATCACAGAGCAGCACATGTTGAAAGCTACATTTTAAAACCCTAATTTTGGCAAATAATGTATGAAAATTTGATTTATTGCCATGAAAATTTTGCAAGTAAGCAAGAAAATATAATATTGTAAAGATGCATCATTACAATAGAATTCAAATTTATTTATTATATCTCAGATGGATGGATGGATCTATTTATTTATTTATTTATTTGTGTAATAGAATTATATATTTAGCTCTCAGCACAATCCAAAACTAATATTTTGACTTCAATCAAATGCAGTGAAAAAATACTGTGATGATCTACCTTGAAATTAATCATAACATTTTTTTTTTTTACTTTAGCTGTTTCTAACAAGCTGCATTTTTTTTCTGGTGCACTAATGTTTTTTCTTCTTCCTCTTCTTCGTTTCATTACGCACTTTTCTAATATGCTGAATTTTCCTGATGATGGGATCCATTTTGAAAAAGTGAAACAATTCTTGTAATGTATTTTATGAAAGTTTTTTGTGAGTGCCTCTTTAAAATGTTCTACACTTAGCTTTTAATTGGGTTTGACATGTCAATGAAGTCATTGATGTGTGCCAAGGACACGCGGCGAGCTGGCTAACAATTAAAAATGTCGCTTAATGGGCCCACGCTGCAGCTATTCCGAGCTTGTGTGGCGAGCGAACGCCGCACATCTATTAGGGGGAAACCAGAACGCTCCAGTGAAGTGGGCCAAGGTCACAAGCGCCGCGTCATTTCCAGGCGCTTGCGCTCCGTGTCGCGCCGACACTCCACGGGCATTAACATAAACGTCGACCTGGGAGAAAGCTTTTAGCGCGGCAAAAAGTGGCCGTCAAGGATGCGTAGTCGTTTATGTAACAAGTCTCCCTGGTGCGGAGGAGAGCCGGGCTGCTCGAGTGCCCTCGGCGTTCATTACGCAGCCTGGTAAAAGGCCTAAGTG
Organism: Vanacampus margaritifer; assembly: GCF_051991255.1. NCBI lineage: Eukaryota > Metazoa > Chordata > Actinopteri > Syngnathiformes > Syngnathidae > Vanacampus > Vanacampus margaritifer. The sequence continues at coordinate 15,248,658 of NC_135433.1, read as the reverse complement.
TGCTAAAAAGACACCGTTATGGAGCTACATTTAAACAACAAGCATCTAGTGTGTTTTTCACATCCGCTTGTTGACAAAAAAAAGAAGCTGTAATGAGCATGCCAGGCCATTAGTTGGCGATGTGACTTTGTACAGAACGACGCAAAATGCCAACATATGACGTGAAGTCCTCAGTCAAAATGGTCCCGTGTAAAGGGGCCCCTTCAGAGGATGCTGGATCCACTCGGTCCTCGGAGATCACAGTCCGCAGGCAAGAAAACAGGAGGCAGTCTTAATATGACTCTGCATAGGGGACTTGTGCTATCAAAGGTGAGTGTGTGTGTGTGTGTGTGTGTGTGTGTGTGTTTAAGAGGGCACATATGGAGGGTTGGGGGTGTAGATGCGGGGCAGAGGAGGAGGAAGTTAAACAGCAACACACAGAGCTCCAATGTACGCCCTTGAAGGCTGTACTGTGTCTCGTGGGGGCCACAGGGCGGCCCTCTGTGTGTTTTGGAAGGTGGACGGTGCGTTCAGGGACCACAGAGACCCTCGGTCGGGGGAACAAACAGACTGTGAAGTGGCCAGCTTGTCGAGCTGTGACTGAGAGCACTGTTAAAGGAACAGGATATAAAAGTACCTAATAGTTTGCAAATGGGTGGAAATAGATTTTCTATCCCCGGGGTGGGCAAAATAAAGCCCACGGGCCGATACAGTATTACTGTGTGAACTGAAGAATATTTCATTCTGTTTGTGATTTATTTTTCAGGTCGTAGCTAATGTGGCAGAAGAGGAAGCCAGCATGCTGTGACCCCATTGGTTGGAGTGACCATCACTTCATGGCAGTCATGGCAGTAAAAGCAGAAAAAGAATGCACTCAGACTGAACTGAAAGTTCTATATGTGGCTAAAATCAGGTATGATTCTTCCAAAAGATGCATTTTAGCAAAGTAACCTTAATTATGTATTAGGCATAAATAGACTTTTTTTTTCACGTGTATTTATATTCATTACATACCTAGCATGAATACAATTTCACTGTCTGAAGCAAGTTAGTCAGACCAGGCACAACCGGAGGTACTGAGGACAAAACGGAGGCTAAGAGGGGATCGAGCCTTTGCAGTTGAAGGTTCCTCCCTTTGGAACGACCTTCCATTAAATATTAGGCAATCTCCCTCTTTATCTACTTTTAAAACCCGCATCTGTATTCTTCGGCTTTTGGACCACCATGAGACTAAGCATGGTTTCGGTGCTTTGTGGTGTCTGCTGTATTTTGTGTTTTGAATCAGATGTTTATTCCTTTTATTTTATGTATGTATTTATTTACTTACCTACTTCATTAATTTATTGGTGTAAATTTTATTTACTTGTATACTTACTTACAATGTTTGTTTTGTTCTTGTTTGACTTATCTTTATTGCATGACTGATTTCTGTTCCATGTACTGCACTTTGTATACAGCAATGCTTGTTTTAAAGTGCTTTATAAATATAGTTGAGTTGATGTTTCCATCCAAATGTTTCATATTTTTTAAGCGAATTGACTGAAAATGCGCAAAACGGAAATGTGACTTGTGCCCGTTTCCATCTTTTCTTCTTCTGCGAATATTGAGGGGAGACTCCGCCGCTGTAGGTGGCAGTATATACACCCTCGAGATGTGATCCACCAGTAATATAAAAGAAGAAGACCAGGAAGCGACTGGGCCATGCGATGACGTCGTGTAAGTTTGCGTTTGTAATTCTTGATAAACCGTAGTGTTTCTTTGCTGTTTTCCAGCTAAAATTGCATTAATATTCGCTTCTTTAATTAATTATCCAAAAAAATATGTTCCGTCGCCCCCCCCCAAACACATCTTACTTTATCGTCCGCCATTGCTTTGTGACTACGAATGTTCGTGTGACGTAATATCCGGTCAAAACGTGTGACAAATATTGTAAAGTACAAATATTAATACATTTAAACATTTTTATTTTATTAAATAGTTTATTAATGATAATAAATTACATTTAAAACTTTATAACTTTATAACTTAATTAGCTTTTTGGCACTTCAAAATAAAAGATTGAGAAATGTCTTTTGATGGTAAAATAATCATAATATGCAACTGAGAGACACACCATAAGAAATGCTGACTCACTGCATTGCGCCAGTTGGTCATTCACACCATGAACTACTGCATCTTTTCTCACAAACATGACACATAGCTACCGTGACATGTACTCAGTTTATAGCATTAACTTGTAACTAATGTGATTAATTAAAATTAAAGAATTTAATCGCCTGACGACCTAATTTATAATAATCTTTTCTTTTCGTTTTAAAAATAATCTTAAAAAAAAATAAGATTATTAAAATTAGGCCATCAGGCGATTACAATTTTTAATTGTAACTAATGGAAAAATATTTATAGTAGTAATAAAATAATAGTAAATTTGACTTGACTTGTGATAAATATTAAATCATTCGCTGCCATTGACGCTATAGACGTCAAAAATGAAACTATTTCTATTAGTTTAACATTTTTTCCACTTTTGTTAACAAGAGTATGAAAAAAAAATTGTACATTTAGATATAAAATTTGTAATTAATCATGAGTTAACTATTGAAGTCATGCAATTAATTACAATTAAAAAATGTAATCGCCTGACGCGATTTAAAAGAGAAAAGAAAAGATTATTAAAAATTAGGGGCGTCAGGCGGTTACATTTTTTAAATGTAATTAATCGCATGACTTCACTAGTTAACTCATGATTAATCGCACATTTTATATCTGTTCTAAATGTCCAATAATAATAAAACATTTTAGGTTTTCATACTCTTGTTAACAAAAGTGGAAAAAAATGTTAAACTAATAGAAATAGTTTTTTTTGACGTCTATAGCGTCAATGGCAGCGAATGATTTAATATTTATCAGTCAAGTCAAGTCAAATTTACTATTATTTTATTACTACTATAAATATTTTTCCATTAATTACAATTAAAAATTGTAATCGCCTGACGGCCTAATTTTAATAATCTTATTTTTTTTTAAGATTATTTTTAAAACGAAAAGAAAAGATTATTATAAATTAGGTCGTCAGGCGATTAAATTCTTTAATTTTAATTAATCACATTAGTTCAATAGTTAACTCACGATTAATCACAAATTTTATATCTGTTCTAAATGTACAATAACAACTTTTTTCTAGGTTTTAATACTCTTGTTAAAAGTGGAAAAAATGTTAAACTAACAGAAATAGTTCAAATGAATTTTGGACGTCTTAAGCCGTCAATGGCAGTGAATGAGTTAATATACATACTCTGTTCAAATCCTAGTTGCCTAAACTTGTCCGACTTCAATGTTTTACAATTTCTCTCCCTTATAATTAGCGTGACACGCTGCGATTCAGAGAATCTTTATCTTTTGCTCCAAAGCTGTGCTGATCTCAAATCTAAAGTGATGCAATGTCGCCATCTACAGGGATCTGCACAAAGTGAATTTTACAGGCAGGCTGGGCGAGGCCCTCTTTCACGTCGACCTGTTCACAAACGTACTACAGGGACAGTAAATGAGATCATGATATTTACATGAATGGTAACAAATACTATTAAAAATTAGCATTAATTATTATTTTAATTTTAAAATGAAGTATTTTACATACACATTTTAAACGTCATTTTACTAACTTTCTTTGTCTATGACTCAGCCCATTTAAAAATCAAATCAAAAATCAAAAGTGTTGAGTAGGAACTTTTTGCCAGTTCTTATCCCCTTTCAGATAAAAATCAAGCAAAAAGAAATAGAAAACACGATTGCCTAGAACCACAAGTATTTGAAAGTATTTTCAAATAAGAAATGCTTGTAAAAGCCTCTTGAATTTTTCCACTTTTCTGAGGTTTTCATGGGCAAATAGTTGCATCCGTTTCATTTTTTTGTGCACGTTCTCGATGTGACAGCGACGCTGCTACCGCTGTTAACCTCATCCTCGGCTGTTTTGTCAGCACAAAAAGCCACGGGAAGCACACACAAAAAAAAAAACTGTGAAAGATGTTCTTTTTACTGGGGGGGGACGACAATTTATGGTTCAATTACGCCGCGTGTCATGCCGCCATGAGCTCGTGATGATTGCGCCCCAGCTCGGGGGTGATCAAGTCAACACGCTAACTAATGTAGCGCCAAGGGTGGTCGCTTCATTCCACTTATGAACACTAGGTTGGGAACCAAACCACTTCCTCTAATCTATTATTACACATCATATACATGCGATCATCACAATAATTGTGCTACTTCTAACCATTCATCCCCTTTGTACAGCTAAAAAAAAGTAAACAAGAATAATGTTCTGCCACCTATAAGCGGCTGTTTAGCTAAGCTAACACGTCCTAGCTTTCTTTACACGATCTCAGCGTGATAAAAGCTGTCCAACGGCGCAAAAGACGCACAATTGTTCCGTGGGGATGCGAGCGACTGATTCCGTTGCCACGCCAATCGCAGCCTAGCTAGCGGTCCATCTAAAGCCATGATGACACCACTTCAACCTCCACACCGTGCGGCACAATCGATAACGAGCCAAGTCGACGCCGAGCCCTCGCTGCAGTTTGCACGTCATTCCAGGCCAATCAATGCCGCTACGGAGGCAGCGGACGGAGGGCGGCGAGCAGCTGGAGGCTTTTCAACGTCCCCGCTGTGATGACTTGATAGCTACTATCCGTTGCCGTGGTAGCGGGACGAGACGTAAAAATTGGTCACAGCCGCCGCCCTAATCCACAAATCTTTAATGAATAACAATAACAACTATTTGAATACTTTGAAGCACTTTGGAAATGATCACTGTGACTCTGGTTCGCTAAAAGTACATTTGTGAACTTCCTTACAGCTTTCTATGTATTTAGAGCGCATGTTGTTGTCGCTACCAGCTGCAGCACACTGAAGCTGTGTTAAAGACTCTTCAGCATAAACGCTTCACTGTGTGTGTGTTTGCTTAAGCGTACACACTGAGGCCACTGTGTATGCGCAGGTAGCGAGGTGTGCCCGTTAGAATGACTTCATTGAAGGCAAACAGGCCATGGAGCGTTGACGTCGGCTCCGACGGCAGATGAAGAATGTGATGTGCTTTTTTTTTGCTGGTTTGTTGACGCAACAATGGAGGTTTGTTGGCAAGAAAAAGGAAATGAGTATTGTATGGCTGGGCCTCAAACTTTGCCGCCATTCTACTTTCACTTGCCACGTGTGAGTTGTGACTATGAAAACGCCAATGTTTGGCGATTGAACAAAATCAATCTGTGTATGATGTTCGACAAATCTCTAGGGCCCTTGAAAATAGCGGCTTTGAACCAAAATGGCTGTCTTCCTGTTTCGTTTCGTGCCTGGCTTTTTGGGACTTTTTACTCATAATAGTCAAGCCTCCAAAAGTTACAGAAGAGGATTAGGGCTAGTGAAGAGGGGAAAATAGGTTATATATATATATGTATGTATATGTATACTCAGCATTCTGAATTTAAAGTGAGAATTCTGACTTTATTCTCAGAATTCTGACTTTCTGACTTCCCGACACAATTCATAGCTCTACGTCACAAAGTCAGAATTCTCACTTTAAAATCTGAATTCTGAGATTAATGTGATGAAGTGAGAATTCTGAGATTAAAGTCAGAATTTTCATTTTAAAATCGGAATTCTGATATTCAAATCACAATTTTCCCTTTAAAATCAGAATTTTGAGAATAAAGTGAGAATCTTGCCAACCATTCACTGGCCGTAATCCTCTTCCGTACAAAGTGAAAGTGGTTTGATTTTTAAAATAGATTTTCCCATTTATTATAGCAGCAAAGTTTTTCTGACTTTAAAGTGAGAATTCTCACTTTAAAGTCAGAATTCTGAGATTAAAGTGATGAAGTGAGAATTCTGAGATTAAAGTCAGAATTTTTTACTTCAAAATCAGAATTCTGATATTCAAATCACAATTTTCCCTTTAAAGTCAGAATTTTGAGAATAAAGTGAGAATCTTGCCAACCATTCACTGGCCGTAATCCTCTTCCGTACAAAGTGAAAGTGGTTTGATTTTTAAAATAGATTTTCCCATTTATTATAGCAGCAAAGTGGTCTTACGTTTGTTATTGTACCCCCAACATTTAGGAGGTTTCAGGTTCGATGCTGGGCCGTCACTGGGACCTCACTTGCAATGTGTTAAAATGCAAGCAGCTTTTATTGTTTATCAGTGAATCTTTGTATAAGAATCACGAGCAAAAAAAATGTGCTATTCCTCAAAACTACAAGAGGGAAAGAAAGTCAAATTTAAGCATGGCCTCCCCCAGGGCAAACTGTATCACTGATGCTGCTTCCCGCTGAGTAGCGTGGAAGCTTCTGTTGGGGTTTTTCCACGGGCGAAAAGCTTCCTTTGGGTCATGCCAGTCAACTAGCAGGGGGGGCTCGCCATGGTGGTATAGGGGGCCCCGAGGCAGGCTTCATGCAGCTGTCAGAGTCCCGTTTTTGCACTTGGCCCGTTTTTTTTATTCCACCCCCATCTTCCTACATCCAGCCTCGCGTGAGGCAGCGACCCAGGCCAACGGAGGGGACGAGGGCATGAGGGGAGAATGGGGGGAAATAAACGCATTCCAGCTCGAGTGGAAGTTTTCGTCACTAAGTTTGTGAAAGTCATGAGTGCTAAATAATATGTAGAAATCAATCTGTAGATAGTTCATAAAATTATTCGGTCCAACCTTTGGCACACTTTCTTTTGTTCCCATAATACATTTCATTAAAGCTCTCAACCAAATATACAAGTGGGTGCTTTGCACCTATGACGGCATCACGTTGTCCTCCAGCTAATTGGGAATTAAGTGTGTGTTTGCACAGGCAGGTCAGCAAGCCGCCAGCGACGTCCAAGCCTCCGCAGCCGCCGCCGCTTATAACTTTTCATGGAATCCAAGCGAAGGTCGCTAATGGTTTTTCAAGGGAGGTCAGCTGACATTTGGACGTCCATCTTCTCGTTTGTGTGCAGGCTTAAAGCTTTGGGGGTTTGGCGGTCACTTTGGCACAGCGGGTGGCGCGAGCAAGGAGGGCGGCTGAATGGAAACTGACGGAAGGTCAAGACAAAATGGGTGGAGGGCACGGCAGGAAAAAAGTGAGGCCAGATAGCGACGTTCAAGAAGAAGAAATCACTTTTTGACATCTGCACTCCATATTAATAAAGAAACAATGTCGTGGAAAGCTACTAATATAATACAAATGATCATTGTGATCCAATACAATAATTGAATACAATTCAAAATAATAAAAAATAATAACTAACCATAAAAAGCTGTTTTTTTGTTTTTTTTGTTTTTTTTTTGCAACACTCCTTCCAAACAGAAGTTGCTTATCTGTAAATAAATAATTTTTGCAAAGTCATTGTTTTGCTTGAGGTTTCTTTTCAAACTACGGGTTACAAAAGAGCATAAGTCTACTCTTTCTTTCAGAAGATTTGATTATTTTATTGTCACAGAAGACAAAATTCTACAAGTCTTAAAAGATCAGTCAATACTAAAACTCTGCTTGGAAAATGTCTGGCAGTGAATGAGATCTATATCTACGAGGGGTGGGAATCTTTGAATGTCTCACAATTCGATTCAATTCCGATTTTTGGGCCTGCGATTCGATTCAGAATCGATTTTCGATTAACTCTTTGACTGCCAGACGTTTTCAAAAACGGGTTGTCGCCAGTGCCAGCCGATTTAAGCATTTTGAGTGATCTTTCAAGGTTCACAGAAAATGTTGTGTTTGGACTATGGAAACACACATCCTACCAAATGAAAGATTGGACTCTCATCTTTCATCAGAAAAAAAAGTTTGTTTCTACCTTATTCCGTTCTTCAGTAATCAACAATAGAAAATGGTTACTTTCACCGAAATTCTCTGTTTTGAAACAAAAAACGGAGAAAAAGAGCTTTTTGTGAAACGATGTTATTTCATGCACTCTAGTGAATTGTACACTTCTTTTTGTCCATGAATGATGCCACAAACACCTAACTAGTGCTTTACTTCTGTAAAACGCTTTCACTAACAATGAAAAAGTGTTTTTTGATTGCAAAATGCGTTTATTTCCATTCAACAGTGAAACAATTTGACAAAACAATTTCGCAAACTATTTACAAATGTGTGCAACTGTGGTACTATTTACAATTATGTGGATGTTTCAAATACAGTTTTTCCTTTTGTAACGCTCTCCTGCGTGCAAGGAGACGCCAGGACTCGCACAACAGTTTACTTTCACTTTCGCATTGGTCCGTTTTGCGTGCAAACGTTACACTTTCTTGACGGCCTTTTTTTCCGGGGAATAAAAAGCAAGTAGCAGACTGTACACACTTCCTCCGATGAATATGCATTGGACTCGGGGCACTCTCCGTCGTCCGATCGAACGTCCGCCTGTGCGTGCTCGGTTGCGCTCCGCGTTCCGACACCGTCATAGCCGCCGCGTCAGCGGTTCCAATTTCGCCGTCAAGCTCGGATTCACCTTCATCATCATCGAGGATGATCACCGTCGTCATCAATGTGCTATTTTAGCGTTGGTCGATGCCTTTCGTCTTGTAAGTGTAGAGCTGCTTGCAAACGCTCGCCATTGCCCGTTCCCTCCTCCATCTAGCTCCATCTAACGTCTTCTACTGCCGCGTCAATGCTTTCCAACCACGGAGTCACCATCATCTTCATCATCGATGATGATCATCGTCGTCAACAATGTGCTCTTTTAGCGATGCTTTTGGTCTTTGAAAAAACCGGCTCTGGCGTGAGCTCCTCGCGACCGGCCGCCATTTTTCCTTTGTTTTCCATTCTGATCTCCTGCTCGACGCTCTAGCTCCGCCTCTACTGACGCCCACCCGATCTTGTCAAAAGAGAGTCATCGCTGCCCTCTAGGGGCCAAAAATAGTCATTAGGCTCACGAGACCTGCTTAAAACTTTCAGGACAGCTCCGCAAACTTTCCCAGCACCCGTTTCAAAAAAAATAATAAAAAAATGGGAGGACGTCTTTTAACGTTTTTGGCGCTCCTCCGTAGGTTTTTGCAGAACGTCATTTAACGTCTTTGGCAGTAAAAGAGTTAAGAAAGATTTTTGATTCAAAATGATTTGACTGACAAATATTTTTGCTTCAATCTATAGATGCACAAGGAATTGTAATGATCTACTCCAGTCTGACTCGCTAATGCTAATTAGCGCGCTACTCGCGGCACTTTTATCACTCAAAAGAACGGCTCCACATTGCAAAAAAGACAACTTTTATTGGAATAACTTGATCGTGACTTTTTCTTTCTACTCTCTAATGTGGCTGCAACTTAACAGTGTATCAGACTGCGTGGAACCACACTGCCCCAAAGTGGCCAAATTGGGTACAACATGAACAGCGCTCCAAATAAAGGCATACACAGACAAAGGCAAGAAAGCATCAAATAATTTAAATAAAATCGATTTTGGGACATTTAAAATCGATTCTGAATCATACTAAATGAGAATCGCTTTTTTTTGGCACACCCCTAATATCTATCTACACTACATTTGTCCCTACACATGACATGATGCCACTCCAGCTTAGTCCAGACAACATTTAAAGGTAAAAATACATATGTTGACCACACTATTACAATTGTATGTTTACGTCAGCAAAGGCGACATCCCACAGGACACACTACACACCATTAAGACACCTCACAGAAACACCCAAACAACAAAATGCACAGAATAGCCTATAAAAACACAAAAGTCTTAAATAGCATCCAGCAAATATTTCACATTACGAAGCAAAGAGCACACTCTGCTTTATTTTCTTTTATTAGCTGTAAAAAAAAATCTCTAGGATTTTTTCCATGCGGGTCAGATAATGGCTGTCGGTCCCAATAGAGCTGATTAAAAGTGAGTATTTTGGGAGGAAATGATGTCACTTGAATGTCATTGCATGATAAAATGTCAATGCTGCATTGCCAAATTACACACACACACACACACTTACTGTACACCTATGTCAAATTCATCATTAGTGTCATAGTAGGAATGCACATGGCAGGTATATTTCACTAATTGCAGCAGTTTTGCGGAAGAGCCGACGCCAAACACAGTTTAAATTGGTCAGACGCAGCTATTGAGTCACTTGCACAAGGCTTGAAGTCATAGCAGTGAGTGAATTGGCCTTAGACTGCTTATGTTAGTACTACAAACTGCCATTACAATTGCTCTTGATGCACAAAAAGCAGCGATATAACGGGCCGGGCCGTATTGAATATACCATTAGAAGTGTAAGTGCTGAAGACTAAGGGTGTGGATCGCAATACAATAGTGATATGGTACTATGACAATACAGTGATTAAGAGATATTTTAATCAATATATCACTTTTAAAAAAACATCTATGCTAGATGTCTTTAGCACATTATTCAATGTACATGTTTCTATGAATCCTAGATAACAAAGGTGACCTCTTGTCATGTGCAATGACCGAGAACTATGTAGCAAAATCAATTGTGCAGATAAACAGTTTTTCACAATTTCAGTGTTCCTGATTTTTTTTTTTTGCGGGGGGGCTAAATCAGGGCCTTTTCTTGCACCTGGAAGGAGTTGAACCTCTCCCACTATCCAGTGTGACTGCAATGTGCAGGTGGCTACAGCCCAAAGATGCATCTTTCCTTCTGTTGGTCTGCTGGCGCTGACACTTTAGAGTGCTTCGTTGTCTGCCACGAGTGCATGCACAGACGCTCCCCTACTTACGAACATTCGAGTTGCGAACAAACGGTACATACGAACATTTCTGCGCGTACAGTATGTCGAAAAATGTTTGGAAAGAAATGCTGTAAGTTAGATTTTGTATTGCGCGTAGTGCTTCTTTCCGCCGCTAATACCGACGATTGGCGCTGTGAGAGCTCATTGGAGGCTGAGCAACGTGGCGAGGAGGAGGAGGAAGAAAACGCCGGTCCCCATGAAGCAGGAAATAACTTTTGAAGCCGATTCCAGCGACGACGAAGAATCTCTCATGATATAAAATCCTCCTCTTCCTCCTCCTCCATCATCTCCTTAAGCATCGAGTACATCTTCCAAAAGTAAGTTAAACTTCATTTTATTTATCTTATTACGTACATGTACATACTGTGTGTGTCTTTCGCTCTCTCTCTCTAACATACGTAGTACAGTACTGTAGGTATTCTCTCCATTTTATTAAAAGTTTTTTTTCTGTACAAACCAATGCAGGTTACTTGTACAAGCCTTAAACATACTTATATAAACCTTCAATATACTTATATAGGCTTTAAACATAAATTATAATACAAAATATAGCACTGAAGCAACTTACGAACAAATTCACCTTACGAACGATCGTCCGGAACGTAACTCGTTCGTAAGGTGGGGAGCGTCTGTATATCATGCAGAGGAAGGTGAAATCGCAAGAAGGCGGGCAGGGGGCTGGGGGGAGGCCGACTGGAAGCCAGCATGTGGGCTCGGGCTTCAGGCTGCCGTGTCTGCTTTAGAGCGCCTCGTTGTCAGCCATGAGTGCACGGATATCAAGCAGAAAAAGACAGAAGAGCAAGGAGGTTTTTTCTGTTTGTTTTGTTTTGTTGATGTTTGATGTTTTAAGTTTGACATGACAGCCAGCATGTGAGTTTCACAATGGCAGGGTCGCTTTAAATGGTAAATGGACTGCTTTTTATATAGCACCTAATCTACGTACACCATATGGTGCCCAAAGCGCTTTACAAATGCCTCACAATCACCCATTCACACACACCAGTGGTCGGCTGCTGCCATACACGGCGCTGCCATGTCCAAAACTAGAAATGAATATTATTAGGGCTGCAGCTATCAAATCTTTTGGTATTCAGATATCCTACTGAAAATTCTAGCGAATAATCGGGTATTTGGATAGAAATATATATTCTTGATTGGTTAAAGAACAATTATAAATACAGAAGACAAAAACCACATTTTTTTTTTCATTTTTTGGATAGTCAACTTTTTGTTTGAATTTAAATTTAATCTGTGCTTTAGCAGCACACTATTTTCCTCTCTGAATCTCTCCCCATAGATTTTGGTCTATGCGACGATAAGTGACGTCAGAACCTCAGTAGCGATTTTAGCACTGCTAGCTAGCGTGGCTAGTTTGCTGCTTGGTGCTGCTAGCTTGCAGTCTCCGTTAAACGCTGGCAATGTCAGCGTATTTGTGTCTTACTGCGCTTAACTGTAGCTTGAATGGGATTTCAGGACAAAGTTGTGTTACTGCCGTTTGTTGCGAGTTTGGTGCCGTCACAAACTATGAATAGACGAGTCACGTCAGCCCTTATGCTGCATTATGCCGTGGCGACACGCTTCCGGGAACAAGTTCAAAATAAAAGCGCTACAATGCATTTATCTCATACTACTTTGTAATGTGAGGTTTATTTAGAAATTAAGTTTCTCTCACCGCGTTAGCGCCGTGTACTGTCATGCATACTGCCGTTCGCTTGACTACGACTTCCTCATTAAACAAGATGTCACGTCTAAGTTCTGCTGTTTTTTTCTTTTCGGCTATGCGTGCTTGTTTAAAACAGACAGTATGCACGTGTCGACACTTAACGACAACGGTATGTTGTTGCGTGCCGACGTATTTACGTCATCGGCTAGTCGGGACAACCCTAATGCGATGACGTCACCAACATTCGCTACCGCGGTAAGACGTCAAAATCTCCACCTTTGGCAAAATGTACACCTTATATTGAATATACATGACAGCCAGTGTGCCAAAAAAATCGATTCTCATAAGAAGCGCGATTCTCTTTTGGTACGATTCAGAATCGATTTTAAATGTCCCCAAATCCATTTTATTTAAATTATTTTATACTGTTTTGCCTTTGTCTGTGTATGCCTTTATTTGGAGCGCTGTTCATGTTGTATCCGGTTTGGCCATTGAGGTGCAGTGTGGTTCCGCGCATTCTGATACACTGTTAAGTTGTAGCCACATTAGAGAGTAGAAGGAAAAAGTCACAATCAAGTTATTTCAATAAAAGTCTGTTTTTTTTCAGCGTGGAGCCGTTCTTTTGAGTGATAAAAGTGCCATGAGTAGCATGCTAATTAGCATTAGCGAGTCAGACTGGAGTAGATCATTACAATTCCTTGCACATCTATAGATTGAAGCAAAAATCATTGTCAATCAAATCATTTTGAATCAAAAATCATTCTCAACCGAAAATAGATTCTGAATCGAATCGCAGACCCAAAAATCGGAATCGAATCGAATCGTGAGACATTCAAAGATTCCCACCACTAGAATATACCCTATTTATCTGAAGTATCTCCAAACAGCTGACATGGTTGCTACCCACAAGGTATGTCAGGCTGGTGAAGTGGTATCGGTGGGTAGTATCAGTGGGGGTTTTTTTATATAAGGGTGAGTATTCTACAGACGGTATCAACGTTTCCTTAGAGCACTCCATCAATAAAAAGGAATTAGAATGAACCTGAAATTGAGCCATTTGTCTTTTACCTACAGACCATCAGTTAAAAACACATTGTTCAACGGAAATTAACATTTGTACCACCTTGCATGGGTTGCCATTGTAATTGCTGTTGTTGCACAAAATACAGGAGCAATATTTCGGGAGGCAACGTATTAAATGTGAGATTAGATTAATGTCATTATATACGACACAAAACGCAAGCAATGTTGCCAATGACAGCTATCAAGTGTTGTTCTTTTGGCACACGCCATCAAGTATCTTGTTAATCTGTCATCAACCGACTAAATTTGAATCCCCTGAATGCCAGTAAAGCATCCTCGTCTGCTCAAGCTTGTAAAGATTCACAAACCGGTTTTGTGTCACGTATGTCATTTGAAAGCTATTTAACGACATTATTGATTACAAGGCGCAAAATCACAAACATAGGCATTTTGCTATTTTAAGAGTACTATTTCAATAATTACTGCACAAATACAGCATATTGCATTATAGGCTGTAAAGTCGTATGAAATTAAATAAACAGAGCTTTTTAACACTGATTAACAGTGAAAACCCTGAGCTGAAGTCAAATTGGTGATTGAAATTATTTTCTTGAAGATTATTTTTTCTTACACGTCACATAAATATAGTTTTGAGCAATTAGTAAACTTGGATGGACTAATTTCAAATTTGCCATATCACACACACTTGGCAGGAAATGATGTCGACTTTGTGTGCACCGTAATGACGTTACATGGTTATAATTAACTGTGTTGTGATTTTACAACCCCTGAACATAAATAAAGGATCGCTCATTCAAACTGGCTCAGCGTTCATTCACAAATACTTTCTGGCATCTTTTTCGTCACTTTCTCTGACAATTTGCCACAAAGTTTCACTTTCCGGTCGAATTTCGGCACCAAACAACATGACGACAAACTCCATTAAAACTTACCAACACGTTCCAGGTGTCCGCACCTGAAGCTCTAGCCCAGCAACAGCCGAACCGGCACCGACGCAACACGGGCACGGGACGTCTTGTCTAACCGGGGATCCGCTTCCGTACTATCCCACCCCGGTCCGGTGCTTGTCAGTGATGCCAAACAAGCGGCGGTCAAAGCGGTTCGGTAACGAGTGACCGCCCGAAAGAAGTGAACGGAACCATCTAATGCAGCGGCGGCGGCGTGGTCAAGCTAGCGCAAGTTTGGATGCCGTGGAGATGAGACCGGAAACTGCCTGTCAAAATGAAAGCGCAAATTGTCAAGCCAGAGGATGCGAAATGTTCTCAGACACATTTTTATGGTTTTGTATTTGCTCACCCGTATTATCATTTCAGTACTAAATTTGACACAAAACGTGTTTTACACAGAGATAATATTGTTTTCCAACACGACTGCCAAATGTACTATATTTTATCTTGAAATGTAAATGCAGAAGTGAGTGTAGCCAAGTTACGATTCATCAAATGCCTAATTGTGAAGTAAACTGATTGCCTGGCATTCAATAAGAACATCAGTAAATATAATCAGTAAAAAAAGAATAAATGAAATTCAATTAAAAGTTTGTTATACCTATGTTTACATACTTTAATATTTACATTAATCATTATTAAATTAACATTAAATATAACAAATATATTACATCCAATTTAAACTCCAGAAAATTCTTGACTTTCTTTTTAAAGAATTGTTTTTTTAGTAACCCTTTAAAATATATTTTATATTTGTAATGATAATACACTAGTAATTTTTTCCCCATTGTGTTTCATGATAACATTGTCAATAATTATTTATTCACTTATTATGCTGATTTTATGTATTGGATGAGCGAAATCACATGGTTCGGATACCTATATTGACAATTCCGAGCTTACGTCAGAAGTCAAAATGGCGGTCTTGCTCGGTGACATTAAACACTCCGCTAATTGAAAAGCATTGGATTGTTGATTGGAGAGAGGATTGTTCATGTTTATTGCATGCTTATTTTGCAAGATGTGAGGTGATTGCAAATGAACTGAAATTTGACATAATACAAGTAGACCAGCCATGTCAAAGCCATTGTCTCCTGCCACCATGGATCACGGTTCGACACCAGCCCTGGACACTCGGACGCGGTGACCTTGAGCAAAACACTGATCCTCTGAACTGCTCCATAGTCGCTTAAGCAGCCCCGTGCTGCAATGTCACTAATAATGTGTGTTAGTTGTGATGGGTCAAATGCAGGGGTCAAATTTCATGTACATGACAAAACAGATTATTTAATTTATTTATTTTTCACATAGCGGTTGACTGGCACATCCACCTCACAGTTCTGAGGATGTGGGTTCAAATTCAGTCTCCATTCTTCCTGTGTGGAATTAGCATGTTCTCCCTGTACCTGAGTTGTTTGGCTCTGGGAGAAAAAAAACAATTACTCTAAATTGTGGGTAGGTGTGACTGGTTGATGATCTATATGAGCCCTAAGATTGGCTGGTGACCAGTTGAGGCTGTACCCAGCCTCTCACCCAAGGTCAGCTGGTGTAGGCTTCAGCACACCTGTAACCCTAGAGAGACTAAGTGGTACAGAGAATGGAATGAATGGATGAATGGATGGATTTTTTTTTATTTGCCTACTGTGACAGCACCAAAATGAGTTATGGTGTCCCCCAGGGTGCCCTGCAAGGACCATAATTGTTTGTTTTAATCTTTTCCTTGGCCAGAATTGCAGAAAATAAACACTCATTTAATGCTGATCATGTGGCATGTACAATATGGACGCTATGATACCGTAATACTGTAGTTCTTGTTTGGTCACAGCATGTGTTGCGATAAACAAAAAAGCCAAACAGACCTGAATATAGAGCGGCGAAGCCCCCTGCGGGAGGTATACATGGACAACATTGTCACACACGACAGGCGATGACTACTTTTTGGCCTCGCTCTCGTCCTCCTTGGTGCAAAATGCGCTGGCCTTCCAACAAGGAGGCGTCGTAAAAATAGAATGCGGGGTCCTGAAATATAACACCCCGCCCCCCCCTTTCCTCCTCACCGCCTTAAACGCTCAAAAGGAATCAGTGTTGTTGTTAACTCAACATGCTAACGAGCGTGTATTTCCATGTTACTTTAATAACATGCTCCGGTTCACGTGGAGCGGCTAAAGGTCAGGACGGTAAAGCCCGGCAGGAGGTAGGGTATCTGAGGCCGGCCGGGTGCACCTGCCCGCCGTCGGGTTCTGTCGCTGCCCTTTGGGTGCTGACAGCTCTGCTTCTTGATGCCAAGACAGCACCGTGCACGCCACCCGTCATCACTAATTCAAGCGCTCACAACTGAATGAATGGGCAATGCGAGAACATCATTTGTTTTGAAGGAATTTCAACACAAGGTGGTAGAGCCGGGGTGCACACGTACCGACAGTCTGGCCTTATTTGAGCATGGTTCCCTATTCTCCAAAAAAGTCATCAAAGACCCGATCGTTCAATGTCTGTTAAGATCCTCAAATTATTCAATTTCAGCTGATTTATGTGTCATCAATTTGAGCCTCTTTTGGGATAGTTTGAGTCTATGGTAAAGTCTGAATATTTTCTACATTTCAAACAGTCAAAATTCCGGATACCTCCAATACCAGATCCCTGAGGTAACTGATGTGCATGACGGCTAAGCTAATATATATTTTGTTTTACATTTTATATATTTTGTTTTATTTTCATAGTCTATGATTATGTATGTTGTGTTTATTGTGGTAAAACACAATCTCTATTCATTTTGGAATAATACCAGACAGAGCTGTGTCCATTAATAGTGCTGTTATCCACATTTGTGGGCACACAAAGTATCCACAGTCTCTTCCCACTCGCGTTGCACTCAACAACCTGGAGTGCATCAACCTGGTCGCCACGGCAACCAAAGTGCCAACCAGTATATACAGTGTCTGAGACTTAAAAAGACACCTGCGAGCATCCGCTCTGTCGAGGAGTTTATTAACTTTAATAGTGCGAGTGCTGCTGGCAGGCGGTGGATGCGTGGGAAGAAAGACAAAATGGCCGACAAAAGGACATTTTACAGGAACTAACCTGATAGCTAGGGGAAAAAACAGACCAAAAGTTTGTTGGTAGCATTTCCTCGTAGCTAACAAACCAACACACACACACAAATGTAGCGCTTGGTCGTAGTTAGTCACGTCCATAAGGTCAAAAAGGAAGACAAGTTTCCCCCCAAAAAAATTACAGAGAGAAAAACGAGAAACATTCGAGAAACGAGAGAAATGTGAGAAAATGTAAATGCCTCGATGAGAAAAGTCTATCAACTGTGGTGAGTGGTTTTAGGGCCTTAAAACATTTATAATAAATGTAAAACAAAGCTATAACTACTTCGCAGATTTCATTTATTGCGAGTATTTATTTTTTGGAACCGAACTCAGCGGAAAACGAGGGAACACTGTATGTCAGACTCGCGGTGTATTTTCATCAACAATAAAGTTTTGCATGGTTTATAGATCATTTTTGTGCGCTAAATGGTAAAAAAATATATCAATAGAAAGTCAAACTTCTTTTTGACAATTTATTTTGTTTATAGTATCATATTTTTAAACCATTAAGGCCGGGAGCGTGTGACCTCGCTTCTACCGCTCCAGCGCTCTTCTCCCTTTAAAGTCATGTGGTTCGGTTTTGACCAATTCTTGGTCCCTTAGCCGATGAAATTCATCAGAATATGCACGAGAGGGTGACGTAGCATGTCCTGGAATTTCATTTCAGCGTTTATGGTTGACGCAGATTCGCAGGAGTCATGAAATAAATGACGCGAATGACGACGGCATCAGTGTAACGAGTCGACAGTGACATACTGTTAAGAAATATGTTTGTAGACAATGAGGATGTTGAAAATGTTGACGGCCTAGTAAAGGAATGGACGAATTGATCCCCCGAGGTTATTACAATTGCGCTCCGGTGTTGAAGGTAAATATATATGGAGTTATGTACCCGCAGATGCGATATTTCTTTGTTGATTTAAAAACTATTTTTTTGGAAGGTTTATAATAATAAATTTATGTTTGAGTGAACGCCACAGGTGTAAGCTCTGAAATGTTTTTGGAATTGGGGGTGACCCATAGGTTCTATTTCGTCCCTCCCGACCGCCAGGTGGCGGTGCTGAAAACAGCACGGAAATCCTCGTTTTAGAGCAGAGGTGGGCATCGAGGGCCGCAGTCCTGCAGGTTTTGCGTGTTGCCCTTCTCCAACACAGCTGATATATGATCAGCTCATCAGCAAGCTATGCATAAGCCTGATAACGATCTTGTTGATTGGAATCAGCTTGTGTTGGAAGTGAGAAACCTACAAAACCTGCAGGACTCCGGCCCTCGAGGACCGAGATTGCCCACCTCTGTTTTAGAGGCATGTTTTGCCATGCGCTTTGGGCCTTAATGGGTTAAACCACTAACCAGACATGCTTCTGTAAAAGTGCAACGTGCCACAAAACATAACTCATTTTTAAAACAAATAAGGAAAAAAATGTCTTCAATGATGACGCACCTGCTGCTCCGTCCCCGCGTGATGCTCTGACTGCGTGGCCCTGACTGCTCACGTCGACATCACACCGGCAAAGCGTGCAGAAACCGTGAAACCAGTCTCGACTGGTTTTGGCCAGGAAATTGTGCTCTTTCGTCCATTCAATATTAAAAGATGTCCGGCGTTTTGTCATTTTTGCTAGCGCTGCCTTTTCGCTGCTGTCAAAGAAGGCGGCGAGGAAATGATGTATAGTCACACATAGAGATTTGTTTACATTTTTTCAACCAATGATATACCAGATTTTTAACTGAAGCCACTCTTGGCCAATACAGAGCAGTTGTGACAAACGAGGGTGGGGCTGAAGTTGGGTCACATAAAATCAACCACGGCTCATTTTCTTTAAAAAGCGGACAAACCAGCGTCCGGCTTGGGGTTGCGCAGGACGCAGGACACATGACTGAAAAGTAGGACTATCCGGCCTCAATCCGGACAACTGGCCACTCTACCAGTCGGTAAGTCAGTCAGTCGGTAGTTAGCTGGTACCGCTTATTATTTGTAACAGTTGACAGAAACTAACTAACTTAAAAAAACGGCAGACAAAAAAAATCTGCCAAGTATGCAACCTTCAAGATAATAATCCACCAAAAATACACAAATAAAGAATATTATTAGTTAGTTAGTTAGTTAGTTAGTTAGTTAGTTAGTTAGTTAGTTAGTTAGTTTTAGCACATCAACAAATACAAAAACACCAAGGCAATTAGTCATAGCTGACAAATATTAAGATTTATGTGACGTATAAGAAAATAATTCAGGATTAGTGCAGTGGGATTATGCATTTATATAATAAAATAGAAATACATTTAAATACATTGTATGACTACGAGGCCTTGAGAAGTGAATGGAGGCAGAAGAAAATAAAAAAGACTTTACTACATTGGTTGGCTAACTTCAAACTTGTCTGAATACGTACATGACAAAAAAACATTTGAAGGGCCTTCTTGATTAGCTGACATTATTATTATAATAAAATCAGATAAAGATATAATAATGATCACAATGCTGGTAGTTTAGCAAAGGTCATTGGTGGGGAAATGAGACTTATCATGCTCAACGATAAGACATTTATTATGAGAGAGCCAATAATTACCTCAGCCAGGGAGCCTGCTTTCATCTTTGTGTGCCACTTCCTGCCTAGGCTTCTTCTTATATCAACCAACATTGTAGAAATTTAACACACGCATGTTATATTAATATTACATTACAATGATGTACAATCTTCAATGTTTCTGTTGGCAACTGAAGGTTACTCTTGCCTGCGGGCCTGTGAAAATGTCACAAAGTCCCCGTTTCATTTTCATACACGTAAATAGACATTTCCCGCCAGAGCAAACCTACTTTCCCTGACTGTGACCCGGCTGCCGTGTCGCATATACTGCGGCGTGCGGTCCCAACGTCATCGCATGGAGGTCGTCTTGGCGTTGCCTCACCATCATTTTGCTGTTATCAACCACCACGTACATTTCGACTTAAAAAACGGCTCGACTTAAAGGGAAAACATTAGGCTACATACTTTTTAATCAAGCAAGTAGCTAGCTTACAAAACTGACACAAATATGGCACTTTAATGTCATCCACCATGGACCAGGAAGTTGCTTACTAGCTAACAACTGCAACTCAAAAACAAATATGATGTTGAGTTCATTAGTTTGGAACACTGTTATATTGTTTAAAAATTTTACTGCCATTTTAAAGCTTCTTAGTAAGTTAGTTTTTTTTAGTTTAGTCACTAGTTATCTTACGTTGTCCTAATTAGTTCAAGGAGGAGGAGGTAGCCTGCAGACAAACGACAAATATGATGCTTAGTTTGTTTGTTGGTTCATTAAATTGTTAGTTCACAAATAGGGGAAACCGGGGCTAGTTGTATCACTTTTTATACTTTCATCTCGTTCTCGGAATCAATACGTCATCTATAATCAAAATGTATACCAGATGAAAGACCAAAGTCTTACGTATATTTTTTGTATTCGTGTCATTTTCATACCTTGTGTCAATGCAGAGATATAAGCCATCAAATAGAGGGAGTGAACGAGTGACATGTTGCCCCACCAATGGGTAAGTTGTCACACTATATGGGGTAAGATGTCACACTGGATTTTGCAACTAATAAAATAAAATTTAATTATATATATATATATATATATATATATAAAAGGAGAAAAAAAGTCGACATTTTTTTTCTCCTTTTTTTTTTTTTTTTTACAGCTAGAGAAATTGTTTGTTATTAATCTTGAAAATGTACTATCATCATTGAGCAATTCTAACATAAAATATTATGAAATCGATTAAAGTCCTTGAACTGCTGGCATGTAGGTCATAGCTCTCAGCCTCAAATGCCAGTTTTGCTTTTCTTAAACTGGAAATTTGAGATTAAATTGAACTTCAAAAAATAAAGCATTTCGATTAATGGATTGATGGATGTTTCCTCCTGAAACTTAAACCAGTCTTGACATCTGGGCATACTTTAGCTTCATCAACAAGAAACCTGATTGCTTGGTCAAATAGGTTCTTCCTTCCTACACCCTGGACTGGTCACCAACCAATCGCATGAATCGCTGATCTGGTTTATATTAAAAGTAATACAGTTGTGTTCTCAGCTTATGAAAGATATTCCAAAAGATATCATTTTAAAAATGACATTAGTTATTTTTTTCATTATAAATCATCATTAAATTATTATCACACAAAAAAAATCAAGATGTATTGAGCAATAGTACTATAGAAGTATTTTAATAAATGTTTTGGTTTCCTTGAACTTGTCTTCTGAATTTATTTTCTTTTGTTTAAAAAGTGATTCATTCCGACATGAACTTGTGTGACGTGGTTGTCTTCAGTCAAAATACCGTAAGATCACACCAGGCTCGCTCATTTCCGCCTGCCCGCCAAGTCGCTGCACTGCTTCCCATTCAATTTCCTGCCACTGTTCCAGAAAACGGCACGCCGTGGCAAAGGCCTTTGACGGTGAAAACAAAATAAGCATACACACACACAAATACGTTTAATAAATCATTGTTTGTAAGCTTTCATCTCAAGTATTTCTTCTTGAGAGGACTGAGAGCGAAATCCCTGAAAAATGAATAACACCGTAATGCAAAATAGTGAAACTGAAGAGAACAACATGACTAAGAAGCAGAGCTGGTTAGTGACGAGTTACGTTTCCTATGTTACATTTACCTGAGTAACTTTTAGAGGGGGAAAAAAGTACTTCTAAGAGTAGTTTTACCACACAAAACCTTTTACTAGAGTAGACGTGAGAAGAAGTAACGCTACTCTTACTCCGCTACCTTGGGCTACACTAGAGTCGTTACCTGCCACCCCATTCATACATTAGATTTGCCGTATTTTCACGTAAGTGCTCCGCTTGACTGACTGTGTGGGAGCATTTCCACTGACTAGACACTAGTGATGTGGCGTTCACGAACGAATCGAGTCTTTTGAACGGCTCCTCAATGTGTCAATGGGAACCGAGTCAAACGCCCTCTCCAACTCCCCTCCCCTGCGTGCCACCGTTCGCTTTTAGAGGAAGTGTCATCTTTGCATATAAGTATTGGGTTAAAACGACTCTTAGAAGTACTTTTTTTTAAAAAGTTTTTTTATTTTTTATTTTATGATTTGAAGAAAGCAGCATTTGCACAGAATTTTATGTTTTTGTCTATCTGATGACATTGTTTAAAAAAATAATAATAATCAGGCTTTATGTTCAAGCAGTCACTCAGTACTTGAGTATTCTTTTCAGCGAATACTTTTTTACTTGAACTTGAGTGATTTTTTTTAGAACTACTTTTTACTTTTATTTGAGTAATATTATTTTGAAGTAACGCTACTCTTACCTGAGTACAATTTTTGGCTACTCTACCCACCACTCTACCTACCTAAGAAGGTATTGCAAAAATAATGAGACAAGCTCTATTTAACGGACCCGGCATGTGGCTCATCTCTGTGCGGATGCAGGTTAGACCTGATGCCACCAAATTATCACTCCGCCGGGAGCCTCTCAAAGGACACACCCTCGATGTGGCCAAATTCCCAGTTTGGTGGAGAACGATCTGCCAAATTGGCAAATGCGTAGTGATACTTGCGCTAAACGAACATCAGGATACGCCGGCATTTGCGCCACCGTGCAGAGCCCATATGCTTCAAATCTTGAAAGCAAGTAGGCACACTACGAAAAATTGTGAGAAAGAAAATAATAGTATGGCGTTGAAATTAATAGAACACGATACAAAATAGTGACATGGGGCATAATATCCCATAATAGCATCAGTGTTAAAAATGAACAAAAACGTTGTGCAAAACATGCGATGGATGAAACTCTTAGTGTTGAAAACAAAAAGTAACATGATGTAAAACAGTCAGACGGGCTATAATAGAACTATAGTATTGTAAGAATGTTATGTGAGACAAAGCATATCCTGTTCCAGGGTTTCCTGGAGACATGCGTGAACATGAATGAGTACTTGAATGGCATTGCCAATACACACACACACGCACACACAGAAGGGCGTCTAATTGCAATCAGCGTGCTCTGCGCGTGCAAAAAGAAATAATCAGCGTTGATTAGAGATGCTGAGTCGGATCACAGTCAATCATCAATTACCGTCTCTTCCCCAAAAAGTCAGGCATACAAGCATGCGTTTGTTTTTTTGGGTTAAAAAATAAATAATGTTGCTTACTATTATTTGTACTTGCTGATTGATGACGCCAATGGAATCAATTAGTTGTGGTTTCTTCAGCACCTCGTAATGGTGTTAAATGTGTGTTCAATGAGCCAGGCTGTAATGCGAAAGAACATTAGAATACAATATGAACGCTATGATTGTGAAAGACACATCATTTCAAAGTGACTGTGTGTTCATTCATCAAAGGTGTCGAAATAGTGTCTTCTATGTTTCACCAAAAGGAGATGCTAAATTGGCTTATTTCACTTAATGCCTCATTTAACCTTATTGTGGTGTGATTATTATGTTGTTGTTTTTTTATTTACCACTAGTTCTAATTTATTTCATTTTTTGATAAATCCCGAAAGAAATTTAAAAGTGTAACATGATAACACAAATTTCATCCTGGTTTCTATTGTCATTATTTTTATTTGTGGGTTTTATGTTTTATTTTGATTATTTTAGAACTATATATATATATATACATCGTGTTTTTTAAATTATTTAGTTACTGCCCACTATAAAGCATTTACACATTAATTATATTAATGTTTCAGTTTTGTTTCCTTGTTTTCGATTTTGTAATTTTTACAGTAATCATCTTATTGCGTAAATTTAATTACATAGATGAATTATATTATGTATTTCTTAATTATATGTTTATACATTTTTCTAGTATTTGTTTTGTTGTTTTTCCCAAATTGATCCAATTATAAATATTTTTTAATTATTTATATTATAATTTATTTTCTTATTTTCTAGTATTCTAATGGATTTTCCATAATTTTTCATTTTTTAGTTATTGTGATTGTTTATTTTTGCATTGTTTATTTTTGTATTCATATTTATTTTCTATTTTTATACTCATTCGTTTATTATTTTAGTACTTGTATTTATTTTTTAGACCATTTATTTTTGTATTTATAACATCCATTTGATTAATTCTGGTATAATTGTATTATATTTATCAAGAACATTTACATTTATTTGTGTTGTATTTTTTCTTATTGCTAAGCTTTGATTTTAGTTCCACGGTTACCACAGTGTTGATAATTCACAACACAACATTGCCCTCTAGTGGCACATAAGGCATCTCCACCACGTCACGCAACAAGAATGAAGGAGAAACAGTATTTTAGGGGAAAAGGGGTTTGATTTAATCTGTTTTATAAAGAATGCATAACAGAGCATGTGATACTATGCCTATAAATACAAGTTAAAATATTTTCACGTTGTAAATTTCATTAGAAGAGTT
The DNA here is from genome assembly GCF_051991255.1 of Vanacampus margaritifer. Lineage (NCBI taxonomy): Eukaryota > Metazoa > Chordata > Actinopteri > Syngnathiformes > Syngnathidae > Vanacampus > Vanacampus margaritifer. The sequence continues at coordinate 15,223,834 of NC_135433.1, read as the reverse complement.
TAAATTATTTTAAAATGACTTTTTTTTTTAAGTCAAAAGGGAAAGTTTAGTACAGCAACATGTGTTGCATGTTGTAGGAACAAATTCATAGTAAAAAAAAAACAATCAGTGTTGGGTAGGCTATTTGGCTGGCTCTTTGAAGATGTATACACTATAAAGGATGGTGTCGGAATACAGGATAGTAGTTAGTGTTGTTTGTTGATCTCTTTACTGGTTAATTATCAGATGACAGTTTACAGATGAGACAATTGAGGTCGAGGCAACAGAGTTGAGGAAACAGATGAAACTGATGAAACCGTCTGAAATGTCAAATGACAATAATAAGATGCACACTATTTAAACAAATGTCACACAAAACTATTCAAATGATATGACTACTAAGCATGTACATGCCTTAGAAAACCCTATAAAGAATAAAATATAAAAGAAAACATTGTCCACGCAATAGGTTTTATTCACACTACAGTACTCAAAGTGGCTTAATACAGTCATTTAAAAGGCACTTGAATGCACTTAAATGATTTTGATGGTCTATGGGGAACTCTAGTGGCCAACAAGAACAATAAAAATGGCCAATAAAAATGGCGACTATCACAGAACAGTTGCGTTCACTTCTAAACACCGCATAAGGACATGAAACTAACATACAAGCTACAAACACACCTAAATAATGCAACAATGAACATTTATAGCTTGTGCAACACCACGTCCACCGCTACTTCCACCTGCTCTCTATCGGTCTGATCTGCGCATGCGCACCCGACACATCGTCATATGTATTGGCGTAGTCACATGATATGGGAAGGCACGGTCCTGCAGGTTTTGGATGTTTCCTGCTCCAACGCAGCTGATTCCAATCAATCAGGCTTATGGAGAGCTTGCTGATGGGCCGATCAGAGATCAGATGAGTTTGAGAAGGGAAAGATCCAAAACCTGCCCGTGCTTTAGATGGACTTTTACAGTGGTCCTCAACCCTGATCCTCAGGGACCGGTATCCAGCCTGTTTTCCATGTCTCCCACAGCCAACACAGGTGGAGATTGTTATCAGCCTTCTCCAGAGATTGCTGATTAGCTGATGATAGGAATCACCTGTGTTGGCTGTGGGGGGCATGGAAAACAGGCTGGATATCGGTCCCTGAGGACCAGGGTTGGGGACCTCTGTTTTAAGATACCACATTCTATTCGATATTAATCATGGAACATCCATTCTTCTAAACCATCAACAACACTATAAAAACTCCACAAACATTAGATTTCAAATCAAATTTTGCGGATGAAGTAACTGATTAAATTATTTGGTTTATTAATGAAAGTAACGTGTTACAATCACTTTAGTGTTACACGAACATTGACATCAGCAAGGTTGAGATGAAAATATTTTCATAATTATAATTCAATAATTGTGAATATAAATTAAAATGATTTTGAATTGTCTTAAAGTGCAATAAGTCAGGTCTTTCTTAAGTGTAAGAAATACTTTTAAATACATGTGAACAACAGATTTCAAGAAAACCCTAAGATAAAAAAAGGCCTTTAAACGTTTTGTTTTTTTTAATGAATTTATGGGATATTTATAGAGATGTTAAAATAATCGATATGGTTCTATGAATCGATATCAGGCTCAAAAATGAAAATCAATTCGATATCGATCATTCGATTTTTTTAAACCCAGCCCAATTTTATGAGCAAAACAGACTAGTTAAAATTAAACAACTTAAGTTGACAGTCCTCTTGACGTCAATAAATAAAACAGCTTTTGAGTGTTTAGAAAAATGGCAAATAGACCATGAGTTAATACTCCTATTTTTTTTTATTACAGTAATATTGCAGTATTACAGAATATTAAAATTAATCTATCTTCATATTACAAATTGTGATGTACAGTGTCTCTTTAAAGCTTGTACCCAATTACAAATTTGTCACTTAAGCATTTTCGACAATAATTTACATATTATACTAGTTGAACTTGGGGCTGGCCAAGGGAAGGTTAACATCTATGAATAAATAAATTCCCGAGGCTAGCGAGCTGGCTAGCAAAACAAATAAACTTGCTAAAAAAGTTTCGCCTCCATATATCCATCGCCAACAAGTGCCTTACTTTTCTCTTTTGACCGGTTTTCTTCTTCAGTTTTCTTTTTCTTCCGTGCCGTTGAGATAACTTATTTTTGATGCCATTACGGTCTGTTTTGTTTAGTACTCTCTCTAATGGGAAAGGTAGGTGGGTAGCTGTCAATCATTCTCACAGATAGTGAAGTAACACCAGCCATTGCTTATCATCACAGTTAATTGTATTTATAGCCTATGCTTATTTTTTAAGCATAAAGGGAATGTAATAAATATTAGAGACAGATAAAAACAGGACATTTCAATCGTCCTCAGGCAAGACTGCAGAGCTATAGAGACTTCAGATCTAGGTAGAGACTATAGAACTTGGGGGGCCCCTGGTGGTTTGGGGGCCCTAGGCAGCCGCCTACTTGGCCTATATGCTCCTAACAATAAACACAAAATGTCTAGGAGCCTTTTATGCAATCAGCGTTAGCTTGTTATGCATCCAGAAGGTGTTGCTGGCAGTATTCGCTGAAGCTGAAGTGCTCCACAGTGAATGGGACGTCCTTCCACTTCATGACCGTGGTCCTGCCCCTGGGCGTCTGCAGGACAAAGTACTTGATGCCCACGTTGGGCAGCAGCGCCACCTTGCGGTACTTCATCTCATAGCCCCATTGCTGCAATGCAAAGCATCGCGGGACATTACATATTTGCCACCCAAAGCTGTTTTTAGAATGTTTTCCCTTTGCGAAGAGTGACTAATATTACTGCGGCAGTGCGGCTGCCTGATGCATTTTGACCGGCTACATGTACAGTACTACCTTGTCTGTGTTATGCCCCAGGTGGGCTGCTATTACCTTGTTGCAGTTGCCGTTGTTGCACTTGATGACGCAGCCTGGCTCCCAGTCCTCAAACGTCTTAGGCAAAACGACCAGCGAGCCTCTTTTGTAGTGACTCCTGAGAGCACACACTCATGTCAAACATCACTTGCTATGCTATTTGCTGTCCTATGGTTGCCATCCCATTGTTCTTCTCACAACAAACCAGAAAAAGCTCAAGGAAAAAAAACGGAAACCACATATATATATATATAATTAAAAAGTAATTAATTCATGTAAAATTGTTTTTATACATAATAATTCATTCTCATTTTTTTTATTAAATTGGATTAATTAGGTTGTATTAATTTCTAATAAAATTTTGATTTTTGATCAAATATTAAATAAAATGCATTTTTGAAATCCACATTTAATTTACTTATATTTGTTTTATTTATAATAATTCAGTCAACAAGTGAATGAATGAATGATTACAAATACTGTACACAAAAAACAAACGTATATTTAACAAAAATATTCGAAATATTTATTTAACGAAATATATACAAAACATGTGTATGTAAGGTGTCATTTTTACTTGATTATTTACAATAACTCAATTAAGCAATTAGTGGTTAAGCAAAATGATTAGAAAATGGAAAAATACATTTGGAGGAAGTAATTTTAGATCAAAGTGGCCAACGCAAATCGCTGGTGTCAGTCACGAAACCACCGTACCTCCCAAATTGTCACTTTTCAGGAGATCCCAAAAACGGCCATGTTTGACTGTTATCAATCAAACAAAAGCATAGATTTTTGAAAAAAATTATAAATTTCATCCCAACGCCGGTGAAATGCTGAGTGGATCGGGCGGGTTAGCAAAAATGTGGATGTGACCTGACCTGAATTCCGGGTTGACGTTGACGTAATGCATTTTGTCCAACAGCTGGATGTCGATGCCAGACGCCACAGTCGTCAAGCAGTTGGCGCACAGCAGCTGGACACCAGCGGCCGAGTAGCAACCGTTCTTCTCTGCCAAGCGCATTTCTGCCACCCGGTCGCTTGACGCCGCCTCCGCCTGGAGCTCGGCGATCTGCGGACACAAGCAGGAACTGAGGTGAGACGTTGTTGACTTCTTCTGTTGTACCTTCTACCATCTGGTGGACAAGCATCAAATTGCTCTACCTGTATTTTTTCAGACTACAAGTCAAAACTTTTTGCATCGTTTAGCAGGTCAATTTATAGTCTGAAAAATACAGTAATCTCTTCAGACCAATTCATTCATATTCAACCGGGCTATGTGGCTCACTCGCCTTCGCTCTAAACTCTGGCGGGCTCATCTGGTGGATCCTCTCGACGGCCCTGGCGGTGAGGCCCTCCAGGTAAGCGTTGAGGTGCTCGCGTCGCTCCTCGCGGCCGCCGCGCTGGGCCACCAGGGAGTAGTGGCTGTCTTGGGCGCGGGCTCGACCGCTGGCCTGTTGCTGGGCTATCTCGTTGGTCAGCAGGCCGTAGCGCACCACCAGGTTGCACTGGGGGATGTCCAGGCCCTCTTCGGCAACGCTGGTGGCGATCAGGAGGTTGACGCGGCCCAGGCGGAAGTTGCGGATGGTTTCGTCACGATCGTGCTGCGGGAAGTGACAATTGTTTAACAAAATAAACTAGAAAAATTCCCGCGGAAATTTTGAATGGGACTGCTGACTCTTTGGTAATGAGCTGAACAGTTTAAAATATAAACGACTGGAATCGGTCAAGAAATGTGGAAGTTAACCATAATCTAAAAATATATCACTGTCACTTTAACAACGCACACCCATTTTTGACTTGGGGCCGTCACGCGCCCCACATTCCATTGAGATTCTATGAGAGACGCACCCCTTGAACAAAAGCCTCTCACGACTTAACGGTTAAGATACAGATTCAAGAAATGGCTCGTTAGAACGGCAAGGGTTTGGGGAACACGAGCATGTTCTCATTTTTTTAATCGGATGAAAAATGACCAAATGAGAGCAGGTTGAAAACTTATGATTTATCAGAAATGAAGAGCGAAAGGCGCCTGAATTTAACATGGCAGAGATAGGCGAGTTGGTCCGACTTGTCCGAGCTTAAAGGGAAAATAAAGGTACTAAATGACACCTTAGCCAAATAAAAGTTAGTTTGTCTGAAAGAAGACACTCGTGACTACAAAATGTGAGAATTTGACGTCTAGTGACAAAAGATTGTGGCCATGGTGACAACTTGAAGTGAAACTTTTGACTTTTGGCAAGAGATTTGTTGCTTCCCGGCACTCTGGCTAATTGCTAAAACAGAGTGTGTTAAAATGCTATATGACTCACTGTCTTTGAACCTGCACAGAGGGGAGAGCTTTCATTCCTTAAAAAAAATTTCGACACTGAGCTAAAGATGGGAAAAATTCCTACAAAATGAGCTAAAATTCGTATCGGTCGGATAACGTATGCGTGCACAGCGTGTCTTGGAAAAAGGTGCTTGATGTGTGATTTTGTCTTTCCATTTCCCATTCATTCCTATGGCACTTTTTGGGGTAGTTTTTGGGGTATTGCGTCGCCGTGGTAAGTGGGAATTCCTAGAAAAATAATGCCGCACCGAGTCAGATCGAGCCGCATCGTTTGATACCTCATTTGTCCCGGTGCGATATACGGTACGGGCCGCATTTTTGCGGAAAAATCCGTGGAAGATGATATAATAACCGCAATAAACCCATTTTTGTAGGATAGTAATATGTGCTGCTTGCTTGCTACGCTCAGCAGTCCCATAATTAACGTGTGTTGGTCAATTGCCTGAAATGTTTACAAACATGCACGCTAGATTAAAATTGTGTATTTCCACGTTTGTGGGTCCAAGTCAGTTAGCTAGCGCACCTGTGTCATGGCGGCACTGCCGGTGATGATGGCAGGCTTGATGGCGGCTAAGCGCAGGCTGTTTTTAGCCCATTGGCATAGGCACTGCGTGCTCTTGCGGGTCTTGCTGAACAGGATTCCCCTGGAGTCCACGTTGGGTTCGAAGTGCCTCAGCAAGGTGGTCGCCAGCTGCTCCATCTTGGGGTTTTTGAAACGCGTGTCGCTCACCAACGTCGTCAGATTGGCTCGGTTATCTGCAGGCGAGGGACAGGTGGCCATATTTGGGATTCCACCAAATTCCAGTTCCACTTTGAAAAGGTTCACCAGGAAGTGGTCAAATGTGGATTTAGCATCAGCACTACAAATGGCAACCTGACCTGGGGCCTCATTTATGAAGAGTGCGTACACACAAAAACGTGGCGTACGCACCTCTCCACTCTCACGTTCAGATGTATCAAGAGTGAAATGAGCGTGGGAATATGCGGTGCTTCACGGCAATTCCTTGGCTGGCGTACGCAAGTTTTTCTTGCTTTGGAGCCGTTGGCGAGTCGTAGAGGTGATTGCGAGAGGTGGACTTTTTGCCAGGTGGTCGCTGTAAAAATATATGTAATATATTTAGATATCATTTTACACCACGGGACGGGGAGGTGGATGGCTGCATCCATGCGCCGAATACGTAAACGTAAATGTGCTGAGGTTGCACATGGAGGGGGGGGTTGTGTGTGCGTAGGTTTTTCAATCACAAATCGATCAATGACCCAATGATGCCCCTTAACATTCAACATGGCTTTATCTATCGGCGGTGTACATGCCACGAAATATTGTCACTGTGAGGTGCGCGGGAGGGGGGGGGGGCATTTTCCAAGTTTAAACCTCCGCGATCACAATCAGATCGATTCTCATTCACTGCCATTGACGGCTATAGACGTCAAAAATTCAATTGAACTATTTCTTTTAGTTTATTTTTTTCCCACTTTTGTTAACAAGAGTATGAAAACCTCGGGAAAAAAATGTATTGTACATTTAGAACAGATATAAAATGTGATTAGTCATGAGTTAACTATTGAAGTCATGAGATTAATTACAATTATAAAATGTAATCGTCTGACGCCTCTAATTTTTTAATATTTCCTTTATTATTATTTAAACTCAAAATTAAACACAAATTTTATATCTGTTCTAAATGTACAATACTTTTTTTCTAGGTTTTCATATTGTCGTTAACAAAAGTGGGAAAAAAATAGTTCAAATAAATTTTTGACGTCTATAGCCGTCAATGGCAGTGAATGAGTTAAAGACGTCATTCATCCGGTATCAGCGGCGGCGGAGGGCTGTGTTATATTATTGTATTAAATTTAACTTAAAGCCTCCATGATCACAATTTGATGCCCCTTCAGCATTCAGCCACTAACGGCGATACTCCGAAGGCACTTTCATCACGAAGGTTGTTATTGACTTCCGAAGACAGCCTGGCCAAAAATTATAGTTTTTCGGACCGTATTTTACCGGCCTCTACTTTGTTCTCAAGTGTCTCCAGCTCACATCATTTTTTTTTTCATCTGTGCCTCATAATGTTTTTATCTTATCATGCATCATTATCATTCCCACCTGCAAGGCCCGTTTATACTAATTAGCATATTTATCTACGGGCGTGGAGAGGGAGGAGTCTGGTACAATTTCCGCATTGATTGAGATGTATGAAAAGGAATGTGCTTGGATTCATACGCACGCACAGATTCGTACAGCTGGATTTTTTTATGCGTGCGACGTATTCTTGAAATGGACGTACGGCTTGTTTTAGTATGAAAGCCACGCAAGTCTTAGTACATGAGGCCCGTGGTGATCTGATGAGTTATAAACATCTGCATATGTTCAATTCGATTTTTTCATTTTAAATGGTTAATTTTGTACAATGTGGATCAAATCTGGATTCTGAAAAACTTCATTTTTGCTTTTATATTTGATCAAATTTGAGTTTAAAAAACCCCCCAGAATTTTTATTTTATTTTAAATGTTAACTTCTGTAAAATCTGGATCAAATCTGGATTCAACATTATTATAACAAATTGCAACCTGATTGATCTGACATAGTTTTCAGTTGTTTTTTAAATTTTAATTTTTTTATTTTTATGTGTAATCTGGGTCTGGATTTTGAATCAATTATTAATGACTCAATATGCAATTTGGATCAAATCTGGATTCAGCATTAGGATAACAAATTTGTCATTTGTATCTGATCTAGTAATATTTGACTCCTAAACATGAACATGTTCAATTTAATTTCTCATGTTGAATGTGTTTTTTGTGTTGAAATGTACAATCTGGATCAAATCTGGATTCTGCATTAGTGCAGCAAATTGCAATCAGACCTGATTTTTTTTGTTAAATTGTTAATTGTGGATTATATCTGGATTCCAGATAATGGGTTGTCTATAGATGACATACATGGCGGGCCAATTTCCATACAAGCGCCCACCATTGAAAAGATTCAGCAGAAAGCGGTCGGTGTCGTCGATGACGCTGGTCTCTCTGCCCTTGTAGAACTCCTCCAAAGAACAAAGCGCATCCTCCATCAGCAGCGTGTCGTTGATCAGCAGCGCGTCGTTGTACTCACGCAGATGGATGGCGCATTGTTGCAATCGTCTGTTGCACTTCTGCACACCTGCACTAGCACAATCCAGTGTTTACATCAGGTAAATGTGCAATCGGAATCAAATCTGGATTCGGAGTTACTGTTCCGTAATACAACAAATTGCAACCTGTAGACATTTAGTTAGGAATGTCTGAACATGTTAAAAAAAACACACACACACACATTTTTGTTACATTTGATCATGCGTCTCATCTAGTCTGGATTTGATTAATATGTTTTTATACAGTATACTGTAATACACTTGTTATATCACTATCAAGGTAGAAATTTATAATGAAATGGAATCAGAACCAGAATTTTTTTTCAAATAAAAACCTAATAGGACACCATCTAAACATTGTTCAAATAGTTGTCATGTTAAAAATGATTATTTGCATGTTAAATGTATAATTATTAATATATTAATATATATATTAATAATAATTAGAATTTAAATATAATAATCAAATCTGGATTGAAATGTGTTTAAAGTTACATCTTCTATTAAAAAAACAGTCAAATCCAAACCAGTTTAAAATAGTTTAACCAGGTATCAGGCATAGTTTTTATACACTATATTTGACTTGAAAGTATTATTGTGAATCTGAACCAGATTTAGTTTTTGCATCAAAACATAAGATTCTGCAAAAGCAGCACAACAAATCACAACCTAATCAATCCAATGTCATTTAAAGAATAAACATCTGAAGAATAAATATCTGGTTTTGAGATTTTTCATGTTTAATTTAAAAAAATATCCAATCCAGCTCGCATCTGGATTAAAATCATCCATCCATCCATCCATTTTCTTGACCGCTTTTCCTCACAAGGGTCACGGGGGGTGCTGGAGCCTATCCCAGCTGGCTTCGGGCAGTAGGCGGGGTACACCCTGAACTGGTTACCAGCCAATCACAGGGCACACAGAGACAAACAACCATCCACACTCACAATCACACTTATGGACAATTTGGAGTGTTCAATTAACCTACCATGCATGTCTTTGGAATGTGGGAGGAAACCGGAGTATCTGGAGAAAACCCACGCAAACTCCACCCAGGAAGGCCGAAGCCCGGAGGATTAAAATCAGTTTAACAAAAAATCAAAATGTAACACTTCTGAGTTATAGTATCTCAGAAAAGTGAGTGCACCCATCACATTTGCACGTCTGCAGGAATGTGAGGGGTGTACTCAATTTTGTGAGATACTGTATAAGTGTAGAAATATTTGAACTGCGACAAAAGGTGCCACATGAATCATCCATATAGCAATATATCAATGAAATGTGATGAGACCTTTCTTCTGCAATGCAACCACGTCGCTCTCGTACTCCTGCGTGCCAAAACCTCGGAGGATGAAGTCCTCAGGAGGGTCCATGAAGCAGTGGATCTGTTGCATCATCCACTGCACAAGGTCACAAAATGGATCCTGCCAACACACACGCAGTCCGTTAACGGTTATAATTATGCAGTCGGAACTAAATTGTGGCGTGCTTACTTCCAGTCTTTTGTCCACAATGTCAAAGATTTTGATGGGTCTGGGTACTTTCATGTTGAGTTCCTCTGTGAAGTTTTTGGTGGAAACGATGGCACAGTCCAAGTTGGCACAGATCTGACACACACATGCAATTTGCCCACACTTAATTTAAATATATATGTACATTTGATTATTGTACTATATAATTATGATGATTGCTGTTGATGTTGGAAAATTTGATTAAATGGTTGAATAAAATAAAACAAAAAATAACAGTAAAACTAAAAAAAAAAACGATTTCATAAAAACAAATATTAAATAGTCATAAAAAAATGGAAAAATATTTATAGTAGTAATAAAATAATAGTAAATTTGACTTGACTTGTGATAAATATTAAATCATTCGCTGCCATTGACGGCTTTAGACGTCAAAAAAACTATTTCTATTAGTTTAACATTTTTTTCCACTTTTGTTAACAAGAGTATGAAAACCTAAAATGTTTTATTATTATTGGACATTTAGAACAGATATAAAATGTGCGATTAATCATGAGTTAACTAGTGAAGTCGTGCGATTAATTACATTTAAAAAAATGTAACCGCCTGACGCCCCTAATTTTTAATAATCTTTTCTTTTCTCTTTTAAATCGCGTCAGGCAATTCAATTTTTTAATTGTAATTAATTGCATGACTTTAATAGTTAACTCACGATTAATCACAAATTTTATATCTCTTCTAAACGTACAATTTTTTTTCCTAGGTTTTCATACTGTCGTTAACATAAGTGGGGAAAAAAATGTTAAACTAATAGAAATAGTTCAAATGGCATTGAATGAGTCAAACAAAGGCAAGTCGAGGCAATGCAAGTTTATAAGCATCAACAAACATTCAGAAGCAAAGAAGAGAAAACAAAAGTAGGTTACAAAATTTACTAAAAGCAAACTTTAAAAACATTTAGCGTAAGGAAGTTAAATAATAATGATAATAATGATGATAAATAAAAGGGAAAAAACAAGATTTAAAACTGTTTAAAAGGCCTTAATCAAAGGTGTGTGGAAAAAAAGCCAAGTTATCAACCTGGATTTAAAAGCATTTACGCTCGGGGCTGACGTCACTTCTGTTGACAGCTTATTTCATTTGTGTGCAGCATAACAGCTAAATGCAGCTTCACCATGTCTACTTTGAACTCTGGGTTCCACTCGTCGACCTAAGTCTGCAGATCTCAGAGCCCTGCTGGGTTTGTCTTCAATCAGCATTTCTTGAACATATTCACGGCACAGACCATTCAGTGATTTATAGACCAGTAGCAGAATTTTGAAATATATTCTACAGCTGACTGGGAGCCAGTGTAAAAAGCCTTAAAAACCAGAGTGAAGTGTTCTGCTCTCTTTGTTTTGGTCAGAACCAGCATTCTGAATGAGCTTTTGAGAGAGTCCAGTCAGAAGATCGTTACAGTAATCGAGTTTGCTGGAGACAAAACCATGGAGAAGCTTCTCTTGGTCTGCTTGGAGCATGCAGTCCTTTAGCCTGAATATGTTTTTCAGCTGGTAAAAGGCCAGCACCCCAAGATTTCGAGCTTGGTCTTTGGATTCTAAAGACAGTGACTCAGTGTGTTTTCTAACAGCAATCCTATTTTTTTTTAGCTGAAGGAAATTTTCCAGTTATTTGCTCTAGACAGTGACACAATACGTTAATTGAACTGCTGTCATTTGGGAACATTGGTAAATACAGGTGTGTGTCATCTGCATAACTATTATAGTCAACATTGGCATTTTGAAGCATTTGACCCTAAGGTAACATATACAGACTGAACAACAGGGGTCCAAGGACTGACCCTTGAGGGACCCCACGTCATGGCCATTCAATCAGATTCAAAATTTCCAATGGTCACAAAGTAACTCCTTTCCTCAAAGTAGGACCGGAACCATTTTCGGACTGTTCCATTGAACCCCACCCAAGTTTCCAGCCTGTCCAACAGTATATTATAATCAACTGTGTCAAATGCTGCACTGAGGTCCAATAAGACTAGCACCGATTCTGTCACGATGGGGTTGGAGGACCCAAATGCAGGGAGGCGGGAGAACCACGGCAGGGATGCATGTAATACTGAAAACGATTTACTTAACAAAAAACACTAACAGGGGAACTGCGTAAAACTCTAAATAAACAAAACCAACAGAGTTATGAAAAGACCAAAAAAATGATCCAACCAAGACTGAACGAAACCAGGGAACTATACAAGCCAACTGACGAGCCAACGAGAGACACCTGGACAAGACACAAGTGGCTGGAGGAGCTGATTGGATGACACAAGGGAAAAGGATGACGAGTACAGGTGCAAACAAAACCTTACAAGTAAGACAGGACACCAATCATAACAGATACCTTCCATGCGTCACTGCTCAATCTTATATCATTTAGTACTTTCATCAGAGCTGCTTCTGTACTGTGATGAGGTCGGAAATCTGACTGGAATGGATCCAAAAGTCTGTTTGAGCTAAAAAAAAAAAAAATTGAGAGAGTTGAATTGTGGTTAAGAAGGGAAGGTTTGCGGTAGGTCTATATTTTGCTAGCAGGGAAACATCCATGCGCGTTCTCTTTTTTAGAATGGGCTTGACGGCGGCTAGTTTCAGAGATTTCGGAAGCTCACCCGATTGAAGTGAGCAGTCGATTATTTGTTGTAAATCGATTTGAACAGATTTCACAGTAGTTTTGAAAAAGCCAGAAGGTATTAAGTCAAAACAGCTTGTGGAAGGTTTCAATTGCTGAACCAAGTCTCTTATAGTATTTTCATCCACTGAGTCAAATTCTTTCAGAGTAATTGAATGATTCCTAGGTGATTTTAAGTGCTGCATCATTTTGTCATTTTGCTGGTTTGTGACAATGTTTGTTGACCTGATGGATTGTACTTTTTCACTAATCAAATCAAACTTTATTTATAAAGCACCTTTCATACATTAAAACGCAACTCAAGGTGCTGAACAATTAAAGCATCCATAGTACAATAAAAAGATAATTCATCCCTCCCCCCAACATTCCCATGATCACACACACGCACACACACACACACACACACACACACACACTTGTACTTATATAATTGTGGGGACATAATGCATTTCCTAGCCCCTTCACCTAACCCCAACCAACAAAAATGATTGCCTACCCCCATTCCTTACCCTAACCTCAACCATAACCCAATTCAAACATAAACTCTAAAACCAAGTCTTGACCCTCAAAAAAAGGTCTTGAGTTGTGAGGACCGGCCAAAATGTCCTCACTTCACAAAAAATGTCCTCAATCTGTTGGTTAAAGACATATTTTGGTCCTCATAATGTAGTATGTACAAGTAACACACACACTAATGTAAACAAAATTGTAAAAATAACAATAAAGGTAATCATATTTAATTAAAAATACTTGTAAAAGATTTAATACAAACATAACTTATAGTAAAACCATTATGTGAATATCAAATAATGAAAATGCCCAAATAGTATACTAGTGTATTAGTAACAACCCAAAATAATATACTATAAAACATCATTTAAAGACAATAATAACGGAAGAAATCTTAACAGTAAAACTTAAACTGGCAACTAAAAACTGCTTTTTTTATTATAGTAAAAAAAATTATAATAATAATAATACAAAATGCAAACCCAATTCTCAAAAAGTTGGACAAACTGAATGCAATTATGTGGAAGTGGCCAATTTTAATATTTTATTCAGAATAGAACATAGAGAACAGGTCAAAAGTTTAAACTGAGAATATCATGAGTATCATTTTAAGGGAAAACTATGTTGTTTAAATTCCATGGTGTCGACAAATCATTTTCACCACTGTGAGGCATCTCCTCTTTTTCTTACAACAGTCTGCAAACGTCTGGGGATCGAGGAGACAAGTTTCGAAATAGGAATGCTGTCCCATTCTTGTCCAACACGCGTCTCTCGAACTGTTCAACTGTCTTGTTTTTGTTTGTTGCACCTTCCCCTTTATGATGCGTCAAATGTGCTTTAGAAGTGAAAGAAGTGGACTGCAGGCTGGCCATTTCAATACCCGGCCGGATCCTTTTCCTACGCAGCCATGACGTTGTAATTGGTGCTGCATGTGGTCTGGCATTATCGTGTTGAGAAATGCAAGATCTTCTCTGAAAGTGATGATGCCTGGATGGGAGCATATGTTGTTCTCCAATCTCAATATACCTTTCTGCATGTGGAAGCTGCCCATGCCACATGCACTCATGCCACCCTGTACCATCACAGATGCAGGCTTATAAACGGAGTGCTGATAACAACTTGGCTTGTCCTTGTCCTCTTGAGTCGGCATGATATAGCGTCCCACAATGTTTTCTGGAAGTATTGCTGAGCCCTTTCTGTGATTTCCCTTACAGTGCGCATTCCTGTTTGCGGTGCAGGGCCGTTTAAGGGCCCGAAGATCATGGGCATCCGGTATGCTTTTTTGGCCTTGACCCTGACACACAGAGATTGTTTCAGATTCTCTGATGTTATGCACTGTAGATGATGATTACTTCAACCTTTTTGCAATTTTTCCCTGGTAAACACCTTTCTGACATTTCTCCACTACCTTTCTGCGCAACATTTGAAGACATTTAATATTTTCAATTCTATGTTTTACTGTTTTTGAATTTACTTATAGGCATAACAATGTGATATAATCATGAGTGTTTAATAGAATACAGTGGAATAATGATTTTGTGAACTTTATTTTATCCTCTCACCCTCAAAGCTATTGAAGATAGGAATGTGCATGATGTTATCAGAGCCTTTTGTCATTGGAGTCTAAAAGTTTGGGGTTGGGTCCTAATTGCATTTGTTCCCCCAGTCAAGAAGGGGAACTGTATGTAAATGTCTTTACTAATAACATCACACATTTGGTCACTAGGAGTCAACATGTCTGTCCTTTAATCAACTTAGGAGGGGAAGAGGAACATTTTTATCTTTTGAGTATAAATGAGTCGATGTTCTGTAAATTGACACACACTTGGGGGGATCCACGTTGCATTCTGATGTGGTGTCCTGACTGTGTCTTTAGAGGCCTCTAAATAAATTCTTGCAAGAAAACTTCTTCATCAGATCCTGAATACAATTATTTTGGACACGCAAAGATTACACTTAATATAGTGTGGAATATTCCTTCACATTGGAGGAATTGTTGATTCTCTACCCATCTTGGCTTCTGAGACACTGCCACTCCGAGAAGCTCTTTTTAGACTCCAATCAAGTTGCCAATGGACCTCATTACTGCTAACTGGTCTTCCAGCTGTTTTTTTTTAGAAGTGCATTTGACTTAGCGTTTTATTGCTACCCGTCCCAACTTTTTTTTTTTAGATTTGTTGGCACCATGAAATTTACAATCAACATATTTTTCCCTAAAAGTGATACATTTTCTCAGTATAAACTTTTGTCCTGTCATCTATGTTCTATTCTAAACAAAATATAGAAATTTGGCACTTCCACATAATTGCATTCAGTTTTTATTCACAATTTGTATAGTGTCCATACTTTTGGGGATTTGGGTTTGTAATATCAAAATCGTAATAAAATTCATAATACAAAAAGCAAACTCCAAAATAATATTTAAAATTTCAAAATATACTACAATTACTGCTAATAACAATTAGAAGTATGTATAATGTTGTTGCTTTTTAACTTAAATTGTCACGGTGTGTTTGGAGTTGAGGACCCAAATGCAGGAAGCAGTCAGGGAGGACAGATCTGCTCACAAAAATGTTTAATTTACAAAATATAAAAATAAAACTCATCTAATTGAAACTATCAAAAAGCTTAAGTCCAAAACAAAACAAATTCAAAGAAACAAACACTCAGGCTAAAGACACAGACAAGACTACTAACCAGGGCGACGATTGAAAGCAATCAAATGATCCAACAAAAACTGAACAGAAAAGAAACCAGGAACTAAGGCCCCGTCCAGACAGAAGCAAAGCCGGCTTTGTTTCTCAAACAAATCTCGTACACACAGAAGCATTTCAAGACTTGCGTGTGTTCAAAAGAAGACGCTGAGGACGTTTAACGGCTGTAATGTATATGCCGAGTCTGGAGTGGCGCTGTAGCGCAGCCACAAGGAGTTAACGGAAAGCGTAGAAGAAGAATTAGCAAAGAAGACGAACACTTTTTTTTCTAACTTTATTGCAATCTACAGAACAAACATGGCTTTTTGCATGTATCTAAACTAAATGAAAAAGACGAACAAAGGAAAAGTGACAATGGCGGGCGATTCGAGTACAACACCGCTTGTTGAACGTGGGAATAAAGAAGCAAAATATTTTGATGCATAAGCAAGCTAAGGAGGCTGCGCAAAACGACTACGACACGGCTAGCCGCCATTGTTGTTGACAGACTGACGGTTCGCGCGAGAATTGGCGCATACGTCATCAATCTGCGACCATTACGTCATCACTGGAGGAGTATCCCGCATATGGTGTCCAGACGGACGCGTACGGGGCACGTTTTTCCACTCTGGAGCCCGATTTCAAAAGTGATCGGTTTCAAGCTCCAAAACCGTGCCATCGTGTGGACGAACGGCCTAAACGGTAAGAAACTTGTGAGGATACATTGAAACTGGCTTTCGTGTGAACGGGCCCTAAATATAAACAAAGTAACGAGACAATGAGAAACACCTGGACACGACACAAGTGGCTGAGGGACCTGATTGGTAGACACAAGGGACAGGGGCTGACAAACCGGTGGACACAAAACCATATCGAGAAAGACATGAACCATAAGAAAAAAAGACATAACAAAGAATAACCAAATACGAAACTAAACAAATACAGATCATGACATAAATAAACTTCAAACAAATCTAGAAATAAAAGTAAAGAATGACAATTTAACAAAAATCAATTGCATCCAAATGAAAAAAAAATAACTGAATGACAATTACAAATAGAAAAAAAAAATAGAAAATACATAATTTTGGAAAATATTTTTACCAATACTAAGCATGAAAGTAATGAATAAAACAAATCTTAAAAATGTCCTTTTAACAACAATTCAATGAAATGCAAATGAAATAAAATCCAAGTGTAGGTAAGTGTTGGTGCCTACCTGTAGTACATACTGCACAGCCTTGTCCAGACTTTTGGCTCCTCCCGTTCCCGGCGACGCCGTGAGGCCAAGTACCTGCGGCAGCCGTTTCTCACCCCTCCTCTTTTTCTCCAGGTAGAGCCTCATGATCTTGTTGTACACAGTCTTATCGTGCGTATGGTGACACTCGTCCACCACCAGCAAGGTGACGTCTGCAACCACGTTACCACGATATTACCGACTGTTGCCACGGCAACATGACGGCAGGCGGTCGCTTCCGGTTCTCGCCGACTCACCTGAGAGCTCCACGTGCTTGGCTTCGTCATCGCTGTCAAGGGCATTCAGGAGAATCTGCGCCGTGCACATGAGTACGTCCGTGTCGAGGAGCACCTTGCCCAGAAAGTCCTTTTTGTCGCTGGCGCTGGTCACCGCCGTCACGGTGTAGTCGCATTCCAGGGCGGGAAGGAACTCCTTGCTGTAGTGCTGCTCCACCAGGTGCACCTGGACGTCAACAAGAGTCATTACATTGCTGGGAACGAGACTGGGCGAACTCCATTTTTGTCATTTTTAAGTTAAGAAATTTATAGAGACGTGACATCTTTTTACGATGAATATTAAACTAAATCTAGTTTAATAAAGTTTAGTTCCGATTTTGACATAGAGGGTTCCATTATTGCACTTAATTTCAGCTTGGGTGCAAGTGCATCGGCATGTTATTAGAAGTGAATGTTGACAGATCGCAAATAGGTCCATTTAAGAAATTTAGATGCCACATTTACTATTTAAAATTGTAAATTACACCAAAAAAATCCTTACAATATTTTCTCTGCACCTATAGTCAAAACACGGTATTCTAATTATTTGTTTTTGTGTAATATGAATTAAGCAGCAAAATCCATCTGTTTTCATCCATCTCAGGTGGCGGCCACTTGCTGTCGAATGAAAATGACATCACGGTGCCTATAGGCCTAGATCAGTGGTGCGTCTTGCAGGTTTTGGATGTTACCCTGCTCCAACGCAGCTGATTCCAATCTACAGGATCGTTATCAGGCTTATGTAGCGCTTACTGATGAGCTGATTATATATCAGCTGTGTTGGAGAAGGGAAACATCCAAAACCTGCAGGACTCTGGCCCTCGAGGACCGAGTGTGCCCACCCCTGGCCTAGATACACCAATTCGACGTCGGACAGCGTTGGGCCGATGGCATGCTCCGTCTGATCAGTGTCTAAATTACTGTCGTGAATTTGGATCGAGTTGTAATACGCCGGGCGGGGGACGGGGTTTCCGCAAATTCGACATGTTGAATCGGCATCGGGCGTCGGGGGCATTTGATCACTGTGATTGGCTGTTAGCTAGCGAATCAGCGCACGGGGCAAGAAGAGCAAGTGACAATGCGGATCAACAGTACTCAACTTAACTTTATGGTTTTTCAGGACAGCACACGTAAATATTAAAGTCCCTTATAAAGAAGATATGACAAAATGTCAGCATTATTATATATATTATATATATTTCGGCAAGAAGATTTGCAAAGTTGTTTAAAAAAGTCCTTGTATTTTGAAGGACGGTAAATGGCACAGCACAGCGACAGTTTGGCCGACTTCAAAGAAGATGGCATCAAAGCTGTGATCGATGTGGTAAATAGACATCGTTTACGTTTAAATTTGCTTTGTTTTTTAAATAGTCGCCGTTCCTCCACCTCGGCCCGACGTCCTCGGAGCGTCCAAGTAAGCACATACAAGCGGTAGTAATTCCACCATAGCAGCATATGGCATATGGCACTTCCGTCCGGCGGTCTCGAGAAAGCTCCTTCAAAAGCTGGAGGTCGTCATCGCGTCCAAAACACAGAGGGCAGCACGGCCAAAGCTTTTCGGGTGAACCGACAACCGGTAGCATCCAGAAGTCGACAGGGTCCAGGATACGCCACAACGAAGTACATCCATGCGTTCGGGAACGAGAAGGGGACGAAGCTTGTTCCAGCACCCGTTTTCGCTTCACCAGCTGGCCGCCGCGTTTACCCCGGCGCCGCTGTCAACACCGGTCTGAGTTGTTTACGTTGTTATATCCCGCCCGGGTAAAGAGGTTGCCGGTTGCCTTAAGGAATAATGACTACCGCCGCCGATGGTACGGAGGGGAATTACTTCTCGCGCATGCGCCAAAGGCACGTAATAATCGGTGTCAGTGCGGTGTGTATTTACGTCATTTTTCTACGCGACGTGCCGCCATCTAGGCCGACGCCGCAGGGGGTAGGCGTCGGTCAAATTTGGCCGACGTTGGATTGGTGTAAGGGCTCAGCTTTGCGCACGTAACCTTTAGTGATTTACAACTTTTCAATTTTTTAAAATTTATTCATTCATTTTATTTTTACAGCAAGTAGGCCTACGAACCAGGCCCGACCTGCTTAGCTTCCGGGGTCAGACAAGATCAGGCATTCTCAGCAGTGATGCAAAAAGGGGGTATGCAGTATGCACCATATGCAGCGCAGAGGTGCGCTAAGCCAGAGGGGGCGCCAAAGCGATGGGAGGAGAATTATTTTGAGGTATTTTATGTATTTAACCGCTGTTTGTTCGCGTGTAATGATGTGATCAATTCCAGAGGCACATCACCGGTTAGGCGTCCGGGCGCCCCTCTGCTCCGTGACCGTCAGTCCCTCTTCTCTGCCACGCCAACATTCAAAACGAAGACGGCAGCCAACCAAGAACAAACATGAAATAATTCCACCAATCAGGACCAGGGGTTCGCACAGCAATATTTGTATATGCCACTGCACCCAGAAATGTCCCGGACCCGGACCCCCACAGGCCAGGACAAAACAAATCCGTCGGGTCGGCAACCTTTACAGTCAAAAGATCCATTTTAGGCCAAATAAATATATTTTTAAAAATCTGTCATGACCGGCAAAACATTTGAACATTGTGATGAACGAAACAGTGTGTTAGTGCTAGTCTAATATACTGATCATTCGGACCCAATAGCTAATTAGAGCTGCACCAGAACACAGAAATATGCTGCAACCTATTCATTTTCTTCTACCTTTTTTGTAATTTTTATATTTCCTTTTTCGTACATTTTTAGACTTTTCTGCCTTTCTGTCAAATTTCTGACATTTTTGGCAATCTTATGGACATATGGTAATTTTCTGCCTCTCTTCTTCCTTTTTTGGACATTTTTTTGCCTTTTTTCCCTATTAATTTACTGACATTTTTGGCAGTATTTTTTACATTGTATGGATATTTTGTAGTTACTTTGGGAATGTTTTCTTTTTTGCCTCAAAAAAATCTCCAAAGATATTTTATGGTAATTTTTTGCCTTTCTTCTTTTGTTTTTGGACATTTTATGGTTTTAAACATGTTCTTTTCTGCCAAAATAAATAAAAATACTCTTGACGTTTTAGGCTATTTTATGGACATTTAATTAACTCTTTTACTGCCAAAAACGTTAAATAACGTTTAGTAAAAACCTGCGGAGGGCCGCCAAGGACGTTAAAAGACGTTCTCCAATTTTTTTTATATTTTTGGGGGGAAACGGGTGGAGAAAAGCCTTGGCCAGCTGTGGTGAAAGTTTCAAGCAGATCTAGTTAGCCTAATGACTATTTTTGGCCCCTAGATGGCAGCGATGACTCTCTTTTGACAAGATTGGGTAGGCGTCAGTAGAAGACGTGAGGCGGAGCTAGAGGGGACAATGGCTGGGGATGGGAAGCGAAAATGGCGACCGGTTGCAAGCAGCTCACGCTTGAGCATTTTTTTCAAAGACGAAAAGCATCGACCAGTGCTAAAGAGCACATTGATGACGACGATGATCATCATCGATGATGATGATGGTGACTCCGAGGTTGGAAGCGTTGACGCGGCAGTAGAAGACGTGAGGCGGAGCTAAATGGCTGAGGAAGCGAACAATGGCGACCGGTTGCAAGCAGCTCATCGACCAATGCTAAAGAGCACAGTGATGACGACGATGATGATGATGATGGTGGCTCCGAGGTTGACGCCGAAGTTGGAAGCGTTGACGCGGCGGCTATGACCACGTCATAAAGCCTCACCGGCTAGCGATGCTAACACCGGAAAACGCGGAGCACAACCGAGCACGCTCAGGCGGACGTTCAATCGGACGACGAAGAGTGCACCGAGTCCAATGCATATTCATCGGAGGAGTGGGTACAGTCTGCTACTTGCTATTAACCCGGAAAAAAAGGCCGTCAAGAAAGTGTAACGTCTGCACGCGAAACGGACAATCGCAGTGAAACAAATCTGTTGTGCAAACCCTGCTCCGTCTCCTTGCACGCAGGGCAGTGTTACAAAAAGAAAAACTGTATTTGAAACATCCACATAATTGTAAGTAGTACCACAGTTGCACACATTTGTAAATAGTTTGCGAAATTGTTTTGTCAAATTGTTACACTGTTGAATGGAAATAAACGTATTTCGCTATGAAAAAACACTTTTTCATTATTGGTGGTAGCGTTTTACAGAAGTAAAGCACTGTTTAGGTGTTTGTGGCATCATTCATGGAAAAAAAAGGTGTCAAATTCACTAGAATGCATGAAATAATATAGTTTCACAAAAAGCTTGTTTTCTCCGTTTTTTGTTTCAAAACAGAGCATTTCGGTGAAACTAACCATTTTCTATTGTTGATTACTGAAAAACGGAATAAGGTAGAAACAAACTGATGAAAGATGAGAGTTCAATCTTTCATTTGGTAGTATGTGTCTTTCCATAGTCCAAACACAACATTTTCTGTGGACCTTGAAAGATCAGTCAAAATGCTTAAATCGGCTGGCACTGGCGGCATCCCTTTTCTGAAAACGTCTGGCAGTCAAAGAGTTAATAGTAATTTTCTGCTTTTCCTCTTCCCTTTTGGACATTTTTAGGCAATTTAAAAACCTTTTTCATCTACCTTAAATGTTTGAACTTTTTTTTGAATATTTAATTATTGATTTTTGTATTTAATTATTATATCATGTAAAGAATATTTTATCCCCAAAAATAAAAATTAATATGTAAAAAATAGATTATTTTGTTTATTTATTTATTTTTAAAGAGAGATCCACAGGGAACCATAAAGGAGAGAGACTAAAGAGCCACAAGAGGCGCAGGTTGCAGACCACTGGACTACACCACTGGTTCTCAACCCCGGTCCTTGAGTACCTCTATCCAGCCTGTTTTCCAT
Organism: Vanacampus margaritifer; assembly: GCF_051991255.1. NCBI lineage: Eukaryota > Metazoa > Chordata > Actinopteri > Syngnathiformes > Syngnathidae > Vanacampus > Vanacampus margaritifer. The sequence goes on along the minus strand of NC_135433.1, from coordinate 15,201,772 downwards.
GTCTCCTTCAGCCAACACAGCTGAGGATCGTTATCAGGCTTCATGCAGAGCTTGGTGGTGAGCTGATCGTTTGAAACACGTGTTGCTAGTGGGAGACATGGAAAAGCGGTTGAGAACCACTGGACCATACAATAGGTAAATTTTGCCAACATATCAAGAGGCTTGTAAATATTCTCATGAGCTAAAAAGCTGATGGTGAATCATAAAATAGATCAATTATAGTACAGTACCG